>NW_007732769.1:28278-64026 GCF_000696425.1 Galeopterus variegatus
GGGAATGTAATTAATTGCACAGAATATGTTTAAAAATGGTTAAAATAGAAAATCTTGTGTTGTATATATTTTACCACAATAAAAAAGGTGTGTATTTGTAGTATTTGAGCCACATAAAGTGATAACAACAGCTCTTACATATATTAACTAGATAGCTATTTTATGTAAAATACATGCTCATTCTTCAGGCATGTGGATAGGATTGAATCCAGGATTCTAAATTATTGAAACATTTTGAAAGAAGGAAGAGTAATTTTAGCTTATTTAGAATTGTCTGCTGAAAAATTTTATATTTAGCTAAGAATATAATAATGAATCAAATAGAAAAACTATAATTATGTTCACCCTAAAGTCCTTGAAAAAATATTTTAAACAAAGCATAGGTTTTATAAACTGTAATACAGTCACAACAAATATTAATTTTGACTGAAGTTGCATTAAATATTATTGTTACAATATAGAATATTCAAGGTTGCTCATTATTTTTTGCTGTTAGTAATTACATTACTAGGGGTATTAAAATTTGCCAAATTTAAGACAATTTTTTATTATTATGCTCTATTTTGCTTGCTATTCAGACTTAAAGTAGAGCAGCATAATAACTTAAATATAAAACATAATAAAATGCAAAATTATCTAAAATTTCAAATTAAATTATAAAATTAACAATAAAATATACTTTATATATGCAGACACACAAAAAAATCTTATTACATGTCAAGTATTAATAACTTTGAAAGCCTTTTTGGACAAGCTAATATCATCAATGTTTGAGGATAAAGTAGTTTCGGTCTTTAATGGGATCTGAAAGAATGTCACTTATGATACAGCAAATGTTAACCTGTACCTTTGAAATTATATTTCAAAGGGTTTAAGATTAATTCAATTTGTTATACATGCCTTCTCTTTCAAATATTAAGTAAAACAGATGTTTCTACGGTATGCACCATGAGGAGGAGTGGAATGCCCAAGAGTTATTTTTAATAAGATAACATTTGTTGATAATGCATGGAGCAAGTCTTAATAGACTTTATTTTAAAACTGATGTATAATAATAATTACAGACTTTTTAACATGCTAATTCTGATAGCTAATACTCTAAATTATAAGAGATTTTTAATAAATTTCTTCCTTTGCTAAGAATACTTAAAATTTTTCCTAGATATCAAAGGAGGTTAAAGAACATTCAAGTGACCTTTTTTTTTTTTGTTTTTGTTACCAGTAAGGGGATCGCAACCCTTGGCTCGGTGTTGTCCACACTGCGCTCAGCCAGTGAGCGCACAGGCCATCCCTATATAGGATCCGAACCCATGGCCTCGGTGCTACCAGCGCCGCACTCTCCCGGGTGAGCCACGGGGCTGGTCCTCAAGTGATCTTTTGATTAAATACGAGTTTAAGAAAGAAAAGAAAAGAAAAAAAAGACTAGGAATCATTTATATGCATGTGTGTCTGTGAAACATAAAGGAAACCAAATTAAGGAAAAGATCATTTCAAATAAAAAATTAGTACAGAAGCAGTAAGAAATGGTGGCAACTAACCAAGATAAATTTTATTTAACCTAACAGCCCAGTGTAATTTATATTGTCTTTATGAAGAGAAATTTATAAGAGTTTTCAATGGTGATACAATTTGACTCATTATTAACTGCATGTTCTGATAGTTAACTTATGAAAATCACAGATGAGCCAAATTTCATATGATATATATGTATATGTATGTTTGCGTGCACGTATATATACTCCACCATTTTTTATTATATTTACTTTAGGAAAAATTTACAACAACCTAAATATGCAGTAATTACTTATTAGGTAAATTGTGCAGTAAGATTGTGTTAGAATTTCTCTTCTTGTGTATTAAATTTTACATATTATGAATATCTGAACTCCTTTTTAAAAATAAGATGATTTTTTTCTATTATTCTGATTTTATTTTTAAAATATTATGAATGGCTCTCTACAGATGAACAAATAAAAATGTCCAGGTTCCACAGTAATTTATCAGTGGAGATTATCAATAAAAGCTGAAAAAGTCGGAGACTCTCCCCTCTTTACATTCATATGTAACATGCATCTGGGAGATACTGACAACCCAGCAGTTCTTACTCTCTCATATTGGCCACATCTGCTGCTTATTAAACTACACAGGTGCTGCTTCTGCCCAAGAACTCTCAGAAGAACACAAATGAGTATAATGGATGTTCTCTGCAAAATTCCTCAGCTTTCCAATCTGCATTTTCAGAAAGCGGAGTGTTTGGGGCCAGATGTTACATATCAACATTTGTTATTTTGTCAGTCTTGTGTCTGAGTGTGTTTATATAGTACCCAGAGTGTATAATATCTCTCTTAAAAAATAGTCTTACTAGTTTATGCTTTTCTTTCCAGAGCATAAATAAACCACTTCAGAGACTAGTGGTGGAACAAAAAATTTTAATCCACCCCAAATAAATTTTATTTGTACTTCAAATTCACCTCTCCCAAAATTTTCTGTGCACATACTGGTATATATAAATACGCACACACACACATTTAATTGTCAAACAGTATATAAACAAACAAATATATAACATATACAAACATATATATACATACATAAGTAAGGGTACTTCAAAAAGTTCATGGAAAAATTCATATTATCTTTTGATTCAATTTTTCCACGGACTTTTTGAAGTACGCTCATACTTCAAAAACACATGCACACACACATGTCCTATTGGGTTTTTTTCTCTGGAGAACATGACATACATTCAATATTAACACAGCTTTGCTAAATATTAAATTTGTTTGTTATATTCACTTTTTTAATGAGTAAACATAAACAATTAACCAGAACATTTTTTAAGTCTTATCTTGGTGGGGTGGTCAGTCTGTTGGATTGTCCAACGGTCCTCCGAGGTGCCTTCTGCAGGTGGAGCAGGTTTTACATAAGTCCAGTGGATGGAGGCACTTTTTCCTGCTACCTTGACAGCCATGGAGGTGGCTCCCTGGCAAAGATAGAAGTTGCGGCAGTAGCCGGAAGACATGTGGGCCACCCAGTGGCAACTGGATCCAGCCTTTTGGGCAGATAGGCAACAGGGCTTTTCCAGGGGCCTAGTGTCTGGATTAGGACCCCTTTAGCTATGCCGCCTCTCTCATGCATGTGCAGTTGGAATGGTTTGGTCAGGTCGGGGAGGGCCAGGGCAGGTGCCTGTATTAAAACCTTCTTTAGATCAAAAAAGGCTTTGTCTTCTTTCTCAGTCCAATCAATTCCCTCCCCGGTGCCTTTAAAACAATCATATAGAGGCCTGCTAATTTCAGCAAAGTTTAAGATCCATAACCTACAGTAGACAGCTGCTCCCAGGAACTCCCTCATCTGGCGCTTGCTGACTGGTTTGGGAATTTGAATTACGGCATCGATTCTTTTGGTGGGCAATTGTCGTTGGCCCCTGGACAGAATATATCCCAGGCATGGGACTGACAGTGCACAACTGGGTCTTCTTGGCAGAAACTCGGTATCTGAGCTGTTGTAGAGTCTTTAATAAATCCCTGGTGGCTTATAGGCACATGGAATCAGTCTCTGATGCTAATAGTATGTCATCGACATACTGGAGTACAGTTATCTGAGGTCCCCATTTTACCTTAAAGTCCGTAAGATCTCGGCTTAGAGCCTCGTCAAACAGCGTCGGAGAGTTTTTGAAACCTTGTGGTAGCCTGGTCCAGGTCAGCTGTCCCATGAATTTTTCCATCAGGATCAGTCCATTCAAAAGTGAAAATGGGGTGATTGACCTCCGCCAAGGGCAAGCTGAAAAAAGCATCCTTTAAATCTACTACTGAGTATACTTGATGTTCAGGGAGCAAGAGGCTCAGCAACGTATAAGGATTAGGGACGGTAGCATGGATAGTTTCTACATGTTTATTGACTTCTCTTAGGTCCTGAACAGGCCGGTAATCCATGGTCCCTGGCTTCTGTACCAGGAGCAAGGGAGTGTTCCAACTGGAGTGGCAGGGTTCTAGGATGCTGGCTTCCAATAGTTTATTGATATGTGGTGTAATTCCCCTTATTGCTTCTGGCTGAGTGGATACTGCTTTACCCTGGTTGGCGTGGCAGAGCTCAATAGTTGGACTACTACAGGGTGTACAGTAGACTGGTGTTTGGCCAGTTCCAGTGGGTTTGTTTCAGCCCAGACCCCTGGGACACCATTTATCAGAGTTTGTAAAATGGTGCATGTTGAGGGTTCTTGTGTTGGGAAGTCCTCAGGGAGCAACTGATACTCGTCTCCCAGCCAGCAAGTGACCATAATGAAGAAAGGTATTTTTTCCCAATATGAGGTTAGTAGAGTCAGGGGTGAAGGAAATGGTTGCCCCAAGTTTTTGTAATAGGTCCCTGCCCAGTGGTGGGTAAAGGCAGTCTGGCATCATTAGAAAGGAATGAGTTATTGTCTTTTTCCCTAGATCTGTAATCCGGGCAGTTGTCCAAGGGCAAAGTTGGGTTTTCCCAGTGGCCCCTTGGATTGGTACTGTGGGCCTCCCACTGGGTCCCATGGGTTGTTTCAGGACTGAGTAAGTAGTCCCAGTGCCAACCAGGAAGGACATAGGTTGGCCCCCACTTGCAAAGTTACCAGAGGCTCTTGGGGGCCTGTTGACTTGGAGCCTTGGCTTCGTCAGTCCTCCTGATCAAGATGGAGTACCGCCTTCTGGCTTGTGGATTACTGCTTTGCAGGGGGTCTTTGTTTTCTCTGGGGACATTTATCCTTCCAATGGCCTCTTTTTTTTACAGTAGGCACATTGATCCTTGTCCAGGCGGGTTTTATGTTGACCCATTTGGTTGGCAGGCCCTTTGGGAGTGCCTCCTCGGGTGGCCAGGAGGACCTTGGTGAGACGTTTTATTTGTTTTTCTTCTGGGGGGTCTCAGTTATTAAAAACACTTTGAGCTATTTCCACCAATTCAGAGAGGACCTTACCCTCCAATCCATCTAATTTTTGTAATTTCCGTTTTATATCTGAGGCTGACTGGGTAACAAAAGCCAAATTCATAGCCCTTCTATTCTCGGGTGCCTCTGGGTCTATGGGTGTATATAATCTATAAGCCCCCATGAGGCATTCGAGAAAAGCACTGGGTAACTCATTAGGCTGCTGGATGACCTCACTTATCTTACACAAGTTAGTGGGTCTCCTAGCTGCAGCCTGTACACCTCTGAGGAGAATCTGGCGAAACCGATCAAGAGCCTCCTTACCTCTATCCGTGTTGGGATCCCAGTCAGGGCAAGACAAGGGGAACATTCGGGATAATCGGTCTGGGTCATCAGTGGGCAACCCATTAGGTCCAAGAATGGAACATCTGGCTTCCCGTCGGATGCACTCGCATTCTTCAGAGGTAAAGGAGGTTTGCAGAAGTTGCTGACAATCATCCCAAGTGGGCTGGTGAGTATAGAAGACAGACTCCAAAAGAGAAATGAGGCCTTGCGGCTCATCAGAGAAAGAGGGATTCTGGTTTTTCCAATTATACAAATCACTTTTGGTGAAGGGAACGTAGACCATAAAGGGTCCTTGGGCACTAAGGGCCTGGTGCAAGGGCAAAAGAGGAGCAGGAGACTCAGGGCCCATAGAAGAGGACCCGGATGGGGAAGACAAAGAATCAGGGGAATATGGGCCCTTAGGGTCTGGACAGCATTTTTTTTTAGCCAAGAAGGGGGAAAAGAAATTATCTCAATCCAAATCTGAATGTAAGGGATCTGATCTGGGTGCCCTAGCTTCCCAAAAATGATCCTCCACATGGCCTGGGCCAAAGACGGATTAGTTGTGCCCTCAGAAGGTCACCCAACATCAAATGCCGGCAGTGCCCCTGCAGACACGGTGATTCCATAGTCGGCAGCCTTCTCCTGGAAAGTTTGAAAATTATTCAGAAAACAATCAAGGACTGTCAGTGATGAGGACGATCCTTGACCCATGTTATCCTGTGGAGCAGAAAATGGCCAAGCACTTAAAACCGACAAGAGACAGTACACTGCACACCCACAGAACAAACACACACACAAAGACACTGTTACGGTCGTCTCAGGATGAAATAAGACGTATCCCACTGGAGATGGATATAAAGGAGAAATTTATTTACTGGCAGCCGGGGCTACATATGCCAATCTAGAAAGAGCAGCAGCGAACAGCTTTTGCCCTCCGTATTTATTGGCACGTCAAGGGCGAATACATTAATTTTTGAATCAGCCAGTGCAAGCAAGCTAACAATACATAAGCTAATTTTGCAGTTAGCTTTTAGCAAGGGCTTTCCATTTGTTTTGGGTAAGGGTCTTTATCACACCTGGATATAAGGGCAGGAAGTGTGGTTATAGTGTGGTTATATTGAGGAGGGGTCTTAGGCAGCTAGCCTATTTCTAACCTACACAGGAAGGAGCTGGGAGCTGACAGCCTCTGGTTCTCTTGCTAACACAAGCATAAGCTTGTGACCACAGAGCTATAGAGTACAGAAATATTCAGCTGAGTTTTTTGTTTGTTTGTTTGTTTGTTTTTGTAACTGGGACAAAGATGGGGTTTTTACAACAAGAGGGCAGGTTTAGACAATTTGGTGACTCCAAAACTTCTAGGTATCTTATTTGCTGTTACTAGAATATTTTTACTCATCTCTTTCTTTTATTTTAAATAAATAAAAAATAAATAAATACAGCTAAACAGCTAAAGCCCCAACCTTTTCCTCCATTAACTTCTTTCTCTAGAGATGAACACTATCCTAAGTTGAAATGGATCATTTTCATGTAATATTTAGTAACTACCAAGAATTGCATTTAGTATTGATCAAAAATATCAAATGTTACCAGTTTCAGTTGGCTCAGTCTTGCTAGGTATACACCATTATTTTGATGTTTTTAAATATTAGAAAAAAATGTTTTAAAGGCTGTCAGATTATAAATTGTTCTTTGAAATTGCCTTTTTAAAAAACAATGATATTTTTATGAGACTTTGATATGTAGATATGTGTATATTTATTCCATACAGTTGAATATCTCAGCTGTATTCCTTTATGTGAATAAACCAGTGTTTATTCATGCATTCCCTGACTGAGGAACTATTAGGTTTTCTGCTATCTTTTGTCTCAACAATAATGCTGTAATGAGCATGATTCTTTATTTTCCTATAAAGAACCCAGGCCCGCATTTCCCTATGGAAGAGACCTTTGAAATGGATTGCTGCATTATGATACCTACTTCTCAAATCCACTAGTGTTCCCAAATCTCTTTCCAAAGAAATTGTACTAATCACTGTCCAATTAGTAACATGTGAGACACTATTTTTCCCCAGCCAACACTTGGAGTAATCAGATATTCATTTTTACAAGCTAATTGATATAAAATTGAAGTTCATTGTCTTTGTTTATTAATTTTGAAGATAACTGATAAGATACAATATAGTACTTAATCATATCTTATTGTTGTATGCTCATAGCCAATTATACTGGCTTCATTAATTAAAGAGTCCAATTTTAACTCACTTATTTATAATGACACTCAGTGTGGTATTATTTAGTCGATTAAGACATAAAGTTACTACACCAAAAAGTATAAGAGACAAAGCTCAAGACATTTTCAGAGGGAAGCTATTTTCATGCTAAAGATTTTCTTTTTCTCCATTTAGAAGGAAGGAGTTACTCAAAAGTTACTGGCCTATATGTTCAGTTCCAATCACATCTTTCTTTTTTACTCCCTTTTTATCAGCCAAATTATGCCTATAGTGAAATATTTAATTTGGGTTTTTTTCCTACATGACAAAACACACATGAGACAACCTCGCCTGTCCTGATGAAATCTTAGGGAGCCCAAAGCCAGTAAGAAGAGTCCGAGGCAAGGCTCTCCTAAGCGAGGGTGGCATCTAGGCAGTAGTGGTCATTTATTCCTTCCAGGGAAAGGTTGCACCTGTCTTACTGGCAGTATCCTCTTTGGCCAGCACCGGCAGTCAAGGCTAAGTAGTTTGACAGCAGGAGTGAGTTGAATATGTCTCAGTCTACATGGTATAAATAAAATGTCTCATCTTTAGTTTAATCTTTATTGAGATCCTCATTCCTCCCCTTGCCAAATACTGAAATAAAACCTCATTTATCAGAAGTGTCACTTTTTCCATGACAGAAGTTGTTCAACAGTCCCTACTGAATCCACAACTAGATTACATTTCTCAGTTGAGGTAGATTTGACTAAATTCTGGTCAATGGAATCTAAGTGGAGTTCACGTACACTATTTCAAGGTTTGGCTCATAAGTACTTACTTTTCACCTTTTCTTTTTGCTTCCCATAAGCTGGAAGCAAAGGATTCCAAGTGCCCAGGGGAATTGACATATACAGGATGGAGCCTAAATTCCTGAGTCTCCTCCACAAGGAAGGCAACTTGCCAAGTGAGGATGTTACATTGTGCAACAATGAAGTTTGCAACTAGCATTACCCTAATTTATACATCTTCTGGGATTAGAAAACCCTCTCATATGAGTAAGCAAGGGAAAATTTTAGAGGCCACATATGGGCAGTCATAAACTTTAGCAAAAGAGGAAAATCTGAAAGTGGGCATTTATTGAAATAGACCTCATCAAGGTGATAGATAAGAACTTTTGGTAGTCAAATGGCACAAACTTTTGGTTATACAAGATGAATAAGTCCTAGAGATCTACTGTACAACATAGTGCCTATAGTTAACAATAACACATTCTATACTTAATAATTTAAGAGGGTAGATCTTAAGAGTTCTTATCACAAGAAACCATAACAATAAATAAGACAAGAGGAAATTTTGGGAAGTGATGGATAGGTTTATTACATAGATGATGCTGATGGTTTCACTGGTGTATACTAATCTCCAAACTCATCAAGTTGCATATATTAAATATGTACAACTTTTTGTATGTCAATCATACCTCAACAAAGTGGTTTTTAAAAAGAACTTTTAGAAAGAATAAAGATGTTTAATGAAATTGCATGAAAATTCAAAAAATCTTCTGGATCTGAAGAAGTATAAATTCCAAATTTAAATACTTAAAAAAAAATAGAACTTAAAGTGAGAATGATTGTTGATGGAATCACATCAGTGTTCTGAAACATGATATAAATAAAAAAGCTCAAACAGAATAAAGATGGATAGCATGAGGATGAAATAGGTCAAATCACTTAATAATGCAAATGATAAGAGTGCCAGATGAAAGATAAATTAATAATCACATATATGCTTGTGTTCCATTGAATCTCAGTAGTTATTAACTGTAAGATATATTATTTTAAATAATGGTATTTTTTAAATTACAAATTAGCAGATAAAAATAAAGTGTCTGGTATCATAATCCAGAGGTTCAAATCCAACTTTCATCTTGTACTATCTGTAATATCTTTTGCAACAAGGTTGTTCCTCTGATAAATATGAGTAGCAATATAATATAATGTTTTATTGTTGTTCTTTCTATGTACTTAGTATAAAAAACATGTGATAACATGCCCTATTTTCTATTTTAAAATAAAAAATTACATTGCTTGAAGTAAGAAATCAATTAAGAATATAAATTTCCCTCATTTTTTTTTTTTTTTTTTACAAATCATATGTATTTGGGTACTTTTCCTTAAGAAATCAAAATATCATTTTTCCAGTTTGAAATTAAGACTATTGAGACAGACATATAATAGAGAAAAATACTTGCCTTTAAAAAAGTTTTCTTTAGTAATTCAGTGCTTGTAAGTACTTGTTTAAATCTCACATGAAGGTTAAGTTGGGCAAAAACAAGTAATTCTATTATTTCATTTACCATGTGCGCATTAACAAGGTTCAGAGGCTGAGAGATTGCATGAGTTCTTTATCTAACAGAAAGAAATGAAAAGGGGGTTTCCTTTTTTAAGTCAAGTTATTTGGGGAGAAATAAAAGCCATTTTAAGTAGAGTTTCACTGAGTAACTTTTCATAGGTTGAATATAAAAATGTGTACATTAACTAATTCTTTATTGATTCTGAAATAATTAAACGGATTATTTTTCAGTCAAAAGAAAATAATCTAGACCATTTACGTAGTGTCTAATATATTTTGTAAAGAAGTGTGAAAGTCAATGATGCTTTATTAGTTCAGAATTTAACATTTTTCAAATTCATATGTAAATTTATCAATAACAGTCTATTTTATTCCCCTCCAGAAAATCTTTCTTCAGAGATTTTTGTATAATATCTAATAAAATACATATAATGCTAGTTTAAAAGCAAAGTAATCCTTTAGCTATATACTATATAGTTTATTAAAATACTGGGTGTAAGTATGTTTTTAAATAAGAGATGTCATCACTCAATTTGGTGGCATATTTTATATTTCATTTCAAGTCCTTCTGGATTAGAAGACAACTACTCGGTATTAATCACATTTGCTTTAGTTCTCACAGACATCAGCCTTCAGAAACATGGCTTTATTTTTTTTCTTTTTTTAGATAGAGAGTAATTCTAACTGAAATAGTTCCAAGTATGCTGAGATATTCTGAAGACAGTGATGTTGGAGGTAGAGGCCAGAGGTCCTGATAATCGACCTCAAGCCACCTCATCCTCTTACCAGGTTCTTGACTTCCCCACAGGAAAGAATTCAAGAGCAGAGTCACAGAAGAAAATGAGAACAGGATTAATATAATGAATAAGAGATACCAATTTCACAGAGAGAGTGCAACATAACTCCAGAGACTGAGCAGGACCACACTATGTTTAACACAAAAGTGAGATTAACATATTTAAAGTTCAGTACAGGGTGCAAGCTGGTTCAAGAGAATGAGCAGCTGCTTGCTGAAAGTTAAGTTTGATACAAAAAGAAAGAAATACACATTCCACAGGTGGAGAGTGGGCTGGCACCAGGACAGTGAGCAACAGCCTGGCCTTCTGCTGGGATTTGGCTTTTAGAGCTTCACTATATAATGAATATTCAATAAAGGGGGTGGTTCCCAGTTACATAACATAGTCTTGCACATGCTCAGTTGGTCCCCTTTTGGAGCATGTTCATTGGTCAAACCCTGTCACATGCTCCAGACATATTAAAGAATATTCTATGCTCTCTAGCACCTCTACTGGAAGGTCATTCAGCTACCAAGGTTATATGACCCTTCTCTACTGAGCATGCCCAGCCACTGGATTTGCATAAACCAGGACTCTGTGGTTTCATATTTCCCTGTGTTGGTGCTGAAAATAGGTCTAACTGGCAACAGTCTAGGGGAGAGCTCAGAGGAGGGGACTGAGACCTCAGAGAGTGGCTTGAAACACAAAGGTGTGTCCTGAAACACAAGGCCAGGGAAACTGAGCACCTCCTATCACAATAGGAAGGATTTTTATTTTTTTTATTTAAGGGTATAATTTATTTTATGTGTGGATACAAATTTCTTTGATTTTTCAATTGAAACACTGAGCTTATGCAAGTTCTAAATTTATTGCTACAACTTATTTGGCATCAAATAAAAAGACACTAAGAAACACTCTAGTCAGTCACTCCTAGGTTTTAAAAGTAACTAAGCTTATGTGCTATCTTGCTGAGTTATTCCTGAAATTTCCATTTCTTATATCTGCAGTTCTATGTGTTTTATTTCTGCTGTAGATGGAGATGCTGACTTTCCTATGTTACTACTATTCCTCTTTATTTGACAAATTGGAGGAATCATAATGACTGCTGAGAACACTTATACCTGAGGTGAAAGTTGTCATTTTTGGCATTTCTGCTGACTTGGTCTGCTTGTCATTTAACACTTCTAATGCTGAGATAGCTTCAGATTTGCATACAGGAAAATGCCTGCCAACTTAGCACCTACTGGAAATTTCTACTTTTTTTCCAAAGAGGAAATGTTCTTAAATTCAACTGTCAATATGTAACAAATTAAAAATGTTCCTGTGCACCAAGTTTCATCAAGTTCAATGATACCTAGGTGGGCCAAATTATAAAACCATGGCAGTTGGGCTCTTAGAAAAGAGTTTAAAGAATTTAACTAACACATTCTTCTCACTTGTGATTATGTGCATAATTGTATGCAAAAAGAAAATTACAGATATGCATGCATATGTATACACGTGTGTGTATGTGTATTTTTGTGAACACGTGGTCAGCACCACATACATATTCATATGTAAAAAATATTTTATTATATTTTACTTTTCTTTAATGGTAACATAAGAACTGAACAGAGGAATTCCTGAAACAAATGACTGATTCTTTTCCTTAAGTGATGCTGGTTTCTTGAATCCTTTAAGCAAAGAGAAAAAATTGAAAAACAATCAGGAACCTGGAGTCATGTTGTTTCCCTTATTTCAAACTATGTATTTTAACTATAGAATGTAATGTACTATCATGTAAAAAACTGAGATAATCCCTCATTAGCATTCCAGATTCTGTCCCATTTTATTCCCCAATTTTTGTATCTTCTACTATTTACGTATTCTCAGGGCTTATACAATTTTTATTGTGTGATTCAATGATAATTTCTTGACTTGTTTATTATACTTTGAGTCAAATTCAAATGTTCACTTTTTAAATCAAATATACAAAAATATTTAGCTTTTATATTATTTATTACAGCTCAAACTGATCATGAGAGAGCTCATTCCCATTGTTGTTGATAGAACACTAACAATTTTTTTACTCATGCCAGTTTAAAGTAGATTGGTGTTTTCCTATTTAAATCAGTTCTTTAGCCCAGTTATCATCAAACCCCTCTCTACCCCATTCAAAAATGATTGCTCAGTTTTCTTTCCAGCCCAAGACACTGACTGGATGCAGTAGGAAGTTCACAGAGTCTCATAGTAGCAGTTGGATTGGTCTCTGGTTTTGTGTTTTTCTTGCAGAACTTCAATGATATCACTAGTTGAATCTTGTTCAAGGGCCCCATCTGGGTATCCTTATATTAAATTCTCCTTGTCCTGATCTCAAGTCTATTATTCTCCTCTTTTTTTCAGCTATATTCTCCATAAACAAATGCTCGATGATTTGTTTCTTAGGAGCTGCGTGCTGAACTATCTAGGCCTTTACTGGAAATAAAGAAATTGAAGATAATAACATCAGTGTTCATCATCATGTGCTATGTGGACACTGACCTAACCTCAGTTTCTCCTATGTTTGGAACTGAAAAAGTTGCATGGTATATTGTCACCATAAGTTCATATTATTTTAAAGATATGACAGGAACTAGAGAGGTATAATATTAGAAAAAGTTATATAATTCTATCTGATAAATTAAAAACTTGAGAATGATACCAACAAATAGAAACACATTTGTATATAAGCTTATACATGTTTATATGAGCAAAGAGGAACTTGTCTAAGAATACACTCTTCCTACAACAATGGAACACATGATGATTTAATGATACTTTATACATTTTTTATTAAGTAGCTTCTTACACCAAAGAAATATACACATATGTGTAATTTGTTTATTGACCAAGCTGAAAACATAGACTTCAATCAGAGAGAAACTTCATATATTTCCACCAATGTCTTTTCTTCCCAGATTCTAAGGCCCACACCTATTTCACGTCTTTTAAAAAATATTAGGAACAAAATTCCAGTCTACCCTAATGACAAAACATTAATTTCTCATCTAAATAAGGTTTGTTCTTCTCTTCCATTTAAGACCTGTTTTGGATATAAGCTATTGAGCTCTCAATTTGGAAGGCAGGGGAGAAGTCTGGATCCTGGTTAAAAATCTACTGTAATTTTTCAGGCCTGCCCACAGGCAATTAGAAAGGCTTTACCTGGCAAGACTCACTCCTGGCAACTCAGCTTGCTCATTCTCTCCCTCTTTCTCTCTCTCTCTCTCTCTCTCTCTGTCTCTCTCTGTCTCTCCCTCTCCCCCAACTCCCACCCCCCCTCCAAGCTCAACTGAGCTCCTGGCAGAAGAAATGTCAGGATTCTTCTTTTTCACCCACCACACTTCCTCCCTATTACAAGGCATGATTTTGGAATTGTGCAAAGTTAGGATCAATGAAGAAAGGAATTAGAGAAGAGTGTAGGTGTAATCTAATATTTGTTCACTCTGGATATAGAAGAAATATAGAAGCTATATTTAAAAATGTTTTCTCTCCTGAAGTTCCAAGAACAATTTCCTAGAACATGCATGCACACACACCCAGGTACACGGGCAAGCACACTGTAGCAGCTTGCCTCTGGGATGAAGTCTCCTTGATCATGGCTGAACTCTGGCTCTGTTCCATAGATCCACTTGGCCCATTGGAAAATGCATCTTATCACTCCAATACCTTCTAACCTACCTCCTTCTGCCAGAGGTGATACTACTCTACCTCGTACCTTTAGGATATGTGTTTACTTATTTTTAAAATCATTATGGACTCAGGTATCCGTCCCTGTTTTTTCATCCTCCACCAAATTCCAGTGACCACATACTAAGATCTCTGAATAAAAATCTTCAAAAGTCTTTTATGTAACTTGACGGATAAGGAAAAGCACAAAATCCAAAGCCAGCACTATACATAGAATTTCCTAAGTCCCTGATCAATTCCTTAGCTTCACTTTATACTTTCTTGAGGTTTGCAGTCAGCTATGACTCAGACTGTATTGAGGTGATTTCTTGTCCAGATTTGCATAAATCCCCTAGCAGTTCTGAATCCCCTTCCTTCTGTTTTTTGAGTTCTGATGCCTGAACAGTAACAGAAAACAGGAAAAATCCAAATTTTATATTGAACATATCATTGCCCTCATACACAAAACTTGTGATGTAATAGACATTATAATCCCATTATATAGCCCATTAATTTAGGGAAACATATATATGAGCTTAAAAATAATTTTATTCTTCATTAAAGTAAGAAAAAAATGAATTTTGAAAATTCAAAGTTCTATCACTGTGAAGAGCTCATGAAAAAATTATTGTACATGATTCACTGAAAATCTCGGAAATACATTAAATAATTCGAGACCATTTTAAAAACTAACAGAGAACTTGTTCTAAGACATCTATTTCTCAGGCTCATATTAAGATGAATATTTTACAATCTTCATATCTATTTAAGAATGCATTTTTAAAGAAAACACCAAAGGATTTTCCTTAATGGTTTTAAACTTAAAAATTATCTTTTAAATTAATCATGAAAAGCTCATAAATATGACATGTTTTCATGGCTCTGCTATGTATTTATTACATGCTTGTTCTAGTTATAATCTTGCTACTTGAATACAATAGCACAGCAGTAGCCTGATCTACATATTAAATATTGGATATCGATAGTGCCACTACTCTTTACGAGTTGGCTTAAATTAATTAATATTTTTAATAAAACCAACTTATCTAAATGTATACCATTTACATGCAAACACATTTTGAAGAATATAAAAATAATGTGTGTGAACACATACACACAGACACTTGTATACAATATTTCTGGTATTATCTTTATATCATTAAATTTAAAATATGCAATTCATTAGGCAATGGAATTAGATGTGCAAGAATGTGATGCCCTTTAACAACCCTGAATGTAAGTTTAATAAAATTGACACTCTATGACATTATTAATATTAAAATAAACATTATAATTAAATAATAGCAAACCAGAAAATTAAAGCAAATATATACCTGTCTAGCATAATCAATAAGGTTTATATCACATCCTTTATTTCTTTTGACAAAATAGATTGATCAAGCTAAGTGGTGAATGTGACTTCCATTCAACTTTCCAATCTTAAGGAAGAATCATAGATGACATAATAATGTAATTGGCTAAGAATATTAGCTCTGAAGAGACAATATAATAAATGACATAAATGGCTCTGAAAATGATTAGATATGTTACACTGGGTAATTTTTATTTTCTTGATTCCTTTTATTTAAATGGAATGATAATAAAAATATATATGTGCACACACACACATATACACAGACACACATATTTTGTATTTTACCTCCTTCATGAAGCTAAGACTTGCCTTAAATGTCTATGTTCTTTTGTCACAGCTAAATTGCCATGAATGGTTGGCAAACTTAGTAAAAATATGATTAGATCTAATAAATGCTTATCCATCTTTCATAACATTAAAAGGCATTGTATGTAAATTTTACTACCTTATAATTAGGATTTCCAAGGTCTGAAGCTGACATTCTAAAGACCTGTGTTTTAGATCTGCATTCTCCAATACCGTGATACTAACCACATGTCACTATGTCACTACTGAATACTTGAAATAGAGCTAGTTCAAACTGAGATGTGTTCTAATTGTAAAATACATACCACGTTTTGAAGACTTATCATGAAAATAAAATCTCACTGATAATTATATATTTATTAAATGTAGAAATGAAAATATTTGCGATATAGTTGGTTAAATAAAATATAAGATTAAAATTAATTTCACTTTAAAAATGTTTTTAAAACTCTGGCTACTATAAAATTTAAGATTATAAATCTGGCTTGATTATGTTTCTGTCGATCAGCACTCATATATGCCACAGTTGTTTTTCACTTTGGTTTTATCATTTGTGTTCCTTAATTCAATACTATTTTGAAATATATTTTACATAGTTGTCAAATTTTATCAACTAATAACACATTTGGCAAAAATAAATAATGTTACTAAGCTAATTTGTGGTGTTCAGTTATTAATTTTAAACTTACGTAAATGTTAATCATACTGTCAGTTTTATTGTAATAATAATTGATGATAAGAGGGAAATATGTTCTCATGAGTATTGTCTCAGAATTATCATTATGCTTTTACTTAAGCGGATACAAGTTATGGCAAATCATAAACTGTAAATTATGATTTATATTCAATTTATATTTCCAAGAGAGCTGTTAATCTTTGATTTTAAGAAAATATCAGTTAATTTCACAATTAAATCTAATTATTGATTCATCAACATTTAATTCAGGCTCTGGAATGAAGAAAAACTAGTCATAAGTAGTAAACTAAATAAGTATGATTTCCATTCCTCTGGGTATATTCCCAGCAGTGGGATAGCTGGGTCATATGGTAGATCTATCTGCAATTGTTTGAGGAACCTCCATACCATTTTCCATAGAGGCTGCACCATTTTGCAGTCCCCCGGGCAATGTATGAGAGTTCCTTTTTCTCCGCAAATTCGCCAGCATTTATCGTTCAGAGTCTTTTGGATTTTAGCCATCCTAACTGGGGTGAGATGGTATCTCAGTGTGGTTTTGATTTGCATTTCCCGGACGCTGAGTGATGTTGAGCATTTTTTCATATGTCTGCTGGCCATTTGTATATCTTCATCAAGTCGAAGGTATACCTGTTCCCCAATGTTCATCGCAGCACTCTTTACAATAAGCAAGAGTTGGAAGCAGCCCAAATGTCCATCATCAGATGAATGGATACGGAAAATGTGGTGTATCTACACAATGGAATACTACTCTGCTATAAAAACGAATGAAGGGCCGGCCCGGTGGCGCATGTTCGCTTGGGAGAGCGGTGGCGCTCCCACCGAGGGTTCGGATCCCACATACAGACTGGTTCCCGCTCACTGGCTGAGAGAGGTGCGGGAGCAACACCGAGGGTTGCGATCCCGCTGCCGGTCCCGGTCCGGTACGGGCGCGACACTGAGGGTTGCGATCCATTGCCGGACATGAAAAAAGACAAAAAAAAAAAAAAAGGAAATAAAAACGAATGAAATACTACCATTTGGAACAACATGGATGGACCTTGAGAGAATTATATTAAGTGAAACCAGTCAGGCACAGAAAGAGAAACACCAACACCACATGTTCTCACTTATTGGTGGGATCTAAAAACAAATAAATGAATTCACACACAAACACACAAAAGAAAACCGGAGGTGGGGGGAGGAAGACATAACAACTACAATTCCTTGAAGTTGATACGACAAGCAAACAGAAAGGACATTGTCACGTGGGAGGAGGAGAGGAGGGAGGGAGGTTTCGGTAATGGGCAGCAATAATCAACCACATTGTATATTGACAAAATAAAATTAAAAAAAAAAAATCCCAGAAATGCAAGATGTACAATAATCTGGAATTTCCTATCAAATTAAAAATATTTCATTGAAGAAAAAAAAAAATAAGGAGCTGTAAAAGAAAAAAGCTTAAGAAACCTGAAATTTTACCATTAAGCAATACTAAAAATAAACCAAATAATTATATTAAGGCATTAATTCAGAAACACAAATAAGAATGAAATTATTTTAAAATAATGTACAGATATCAGGCAATGCCTAACTATCTATTATTTGGGCTTTTATTTTGTGTGCGTTATGACTATGAAACTTTTATTTATTAAAAGGCTATACCAGGAACATGTCTTGTTTTATGTTTTATTTCTTTCATCCAATCATGCAATAGTCTAAATGCAAAGCCTTTGAAAGATAAAATAAAATTGAAATGACAAATGCGTTGAATTGTGAGTAAAAAAATGTAAATTTTCCTGTTTTTTTAATGACTTTTGCCAAATATAAAAAAATATTTGAAATTATAGTAGCTGAATGAAATAAGTTTCTTAAGATAGGCCAAATATTTAAAAGTCAACTCTGACAATTCCAAAAACCTATGAAAATTCAACTGAAGGTCATCAGGTTATTTATTTTATAGTTGGCTGAGAATATTTGCAAGATTTTTTTTCCTAAGATTTTTTAGTTGTTCCTTTGAGTCTGACAATTCCAAAAACCTATGAAAATTCAACTGAAGGTCATCAGGTTATTTATTTTATAGGTGGCTGAGAATATTTGCAAGATTTTTTTTCCTAAGATTTTTTAGTTGTTCCTTTGAGAAAAAAAAAAGTACGTAATCAACAAAAATGCATTGTTGACATCAATATTTCCTTAGCATTACAAGCAACCTTGAGAAATGATTGTGTAAAGTAAAATATCAAAGGTTCAGAAAAATTGTACTAATTAATTTTAAGTGTAGTAATTTTTATACAATCTCCTACCAAATGAAAAAGTGGTTATGCATTATACATACTTGTTGTGAGGTACAGAGTTGAATATCAATACTGGTATATAGTGTGTGATGATCAAATCAGGTTAATTGGCATTTCATTATTATAAAAATTTAATCATTTCTTTGTGATGAGAACATTCAATCTGCTTTCTTCTAGCCATTTGATAACATGAAGCAAATTATTTTTACTTACAGATGTTTAGCTCAACTCTACACCAGTAGAACTTAGTTTTCCTACCTAGCTGGTTTTTGTCCATTAACCAACCTCTCATTATCCTTCCCTCTTTCCTTTTCCTGTCTGTAGTAACCACAGTTCTCTCCTTCTGAAAGTTCAACTTATTATTACCATTTTTGTTTCTTTATTTATTTAGTTCCCAGTTATGAATGAGAACACAGTATTTTTCTTTCTGTGCCTGGCTTATTTCATTTAACATGCAAATGAACACTCGTAAAGTTTGAATCAGATTATCCTCTGTGGTATGCCAAATAAAAGCACAGAATTATCTCTAATTAGAATATATGTCTTATCAATAGCTTTCTGTTACTCAGTCATCATTTTAACCCAGCAGATCTTCATGCTATAGAATAGAATGTAAGTTTTGGAAAATTGAAAAAGAAAGGAAGTTACTCACATTATTTTACAAGGCTATTTTAACCCTAATACTAGAATCAGACAAAAGCAGACAAGAAAAGAAAATCGTGATATATTCTCCCTCATCAGCATGAAATATTTGATCCAAAAATCCTAGTTACAAATTCATATATAGGACCAAATATCAATGAGAATGAATACACCAACACCACACAAAATAACATAGAAAACTCAGAAAGTTACTCTTTAGCAAAAAAAAGGACCAAAAGAGTGAATGCTGTATTTTTCCATTCATCTGAAGTTCAACAACAGGAAAACTAATCCATGGCAAAGAAAGTCAAGATAATGGTAACCTTGGTACGTTAGTAACTGCAGTGGGTCACCTTTGCTGTTGTTCATTTTTTTTCTAGATGCTGGCAGTCACATGGGTACATACATTTAAGATTGAATATAAGATTTTCAGTTAAAATAGGTGCTGAATGGGTGTTGCAGCAAGACAAAACATCCTATTTAAAAAATTGGCGGCATATAACCTCTCATAATATGTTACCATAACCTGAAATAGTTCAGGACACCTGCAATAACAAGTACAAATGATGTCAGAATATCAAGGAGTGTGAAGGTTAATTCTAGGTGTTAACTTGATTAGATTAAGGGATGCCACAAAACCTGG
Source organism: Galeopterus variegatus (assembly GCF_000696425.1). Taxonomy (NCBI): domain Eukaryota; kingdom Metazoa; phylum Chordata; class Mammalia; order Dermoptera; family Cynocephalidae; genus Galeopterus; species Galeopterus variegatus. The sequence goes on from NW_007732769.1 coordinate 48,427, forward strand.
TATAGCAATCTTTTTAGGTGTGTCCATGAGGATGTTTCCAGCAGAGATTAGCACAAGAGCCTGAGTGGATTGGGTGGGAAAGACACATCCTCAATGTGGCGGGAATCATCCAATCAGCTGGGGGCCCAGAGAGAGCACAGAGAAAAAAGACAAATCTCTCTCTCTATCTGCTGGAGCTGGGATACACTCTTCTCTCCTGTCGATATCAGAGCTAGAGACTCTTCAGCTTTTGCGTTCCAGGACTTACACCAAGGACACCATAGGCTTCCCTAGTTTTGAGGCCTTTGGACTTGGACTGAGCCACGCTACCAGCATCCAGTTTGCAGACGGCCTATCGTGGGACTTTTCTTCACAATCATGTGAGTTAATTCCCCTAATAAATCCTTCATATATTTATAGCATATCCTATTGATTCTGTCTCTCTGCAGAACCCTGACTAATACAAGCAGTGATGGTGAAGGCAGCTTCAACTATGAGAAAAGCTGTTATCTCTTCTCTCCTATATTCACACAGCTCACTCCCTCAGTTCATGTGGGTCTCAGCACAAATGTTTCCTCACCATAAAGAGTTTTCACCAGTATTTTAGTTTTTTTAAAAAACAAAGATTATTCCTTAGATATATATAATACGATTTAGTTTTTCCTCATAACATCTATCACCAGCATAAATTGTAGTACAAATTTACATTTTATTTGATGACTGCGTCTCTCCCACACTATAATGCAAGCCCTAGTGATGGCAGGGAATATGTCTCTTGTTCATCATCATGTCCTCAGGACTTAGAGCAGTACCTGGCAGAAGGCAGTGCTAAATAAGTATTTGTTGAATGAGTGAATGAATGAGATTGAAGTGGTAAATAAAGCCGCATTACTAAGAATGTTTATGGAAGTATAAGGAAGAAGAAATTTATATTTTAGATAATAGGGAGTCACAAACAGGTTTTAATCAGTGGATACAACCTTTATATGTTGGCACAATTGCCATGCAGCATTATGGAATATGACTCAGTGCAATGCGGATCCCAAAGTTTGAGATACTAGCTAAGAAACTATTGCCATAGTGCAGGAATTATATTATAAGATCTTAAATCAAAATTTAGCAAGAAGGATATAGAAGAGAAGATAGATTTACTTAATGATGAAGAGTATACGTAATGGCTAAGTAAATGTGAGAATGAAAGAAAGGGCAGTATCTGGGATGCCTGTCAGATTTTCAGTGTGGTTGACTGTAGGTATAGGCTAGCCTTTGAAGAGAAAAAGAGAAAACTTTTCATAGTAAGATTTTTTACTTTTTTATGTTATTTTATTTTATTATTTTACTGATGATGGACATTTGGGCTTGTTCCAACTCTTAGCTATTGTAAAGAGTGCTGCAATGAATATGGGGGAACAGGAATACCTTCGACTTGATTTCCATTACTCTGGGTATATTCCCAGCAGTGGGATAGCTGGGTCGTATGGTAGATCTATCTGCAATTGTTTGAGGAACCCTCCATACCATTTTCCATAGAGGCTGCACCATTTTGCAGTCTCACCAACAATGTGTGAGAGTTCCTTTTACTCCGCAACCTCGCCAGCATTTATCATTCACAGTCTTTTGGATATTAGCCATCCTAACTGGGGTGAGATGGTACCACAGTGTGGTTTTGATTTGCATTTCCCGAATGCTGAGCATTTTTTCATGTGTCTGTTGGACATTCGTATATGTTCCTATGAGAAATGCCTATTTAGCTCCTTTGCCCATTTTTTAATTGGGTTGCTTGTTTTTTGTTGTAAAGCCATTTCATTTTGTTGTATATTTTGGATATTAATCCTTTGTCAGATGTATAGTTTGCAAATATTTTCTCCCACTCTGTTCGTTGTCTTTTTAACTCGGTTAATTCTTTCTTTTGCTGTGCAGCTTTTAGTTTGATATAATCCCATTTGTTTATTTTTCCTTTGGTTGCTCATGCTTTGGGGGTCGTATTCATGAAGTCTGTGCCCATTTCTACTTCCTGAAGTGTTTCTCCTGTTTTCTTTAAGAAGTCTATTGTTTCAGGGTGTATATTTAATTCTTTAATTCTTTAATATGGATATCCACTTATCCAGCACCATTTGCTGAAGAGGCAATCTCTTCCCCAGTGTATAGGCTTGGTGCCTTTGTCAAAGTATAGATGGCTGTAGGTGTTTGGGTTAATTTCTGGATTCTCTATTCTATTCCACTGATCCATGTGTCTGTTTTTATGCCTGTACAGTGTTGTTTTGGTTATTATAGCTTTGTAGTATAGTTTAAACTCAGGCAGTTTTTTGCCTCCAGCTTTATTATTATTATTATTATTATTATTATTAAGTTTTTTGCCTCCAGCTTTATTATTATTATTATTATTATTATTGTTATTTTGCTCAGAATTGCTTTGGCCATGCATGGTCTTTTGTTATTCCATATAAATGTCTGGATAGTTTTTCTATTTCTGAGAAAAATGTCATTGGAATTTTGATGGGGATTGCATTGAATTTGTATATCACTTTGGGTAGTATGGACATTGTCACAATGTTGATTCTTCCAATCCAAGAGGATGAGATATTATCTTTTCATCTTCTTGTGTCCTCTTTAATTTCTCTCAGCAGTGGTTAGTATTTCTCATTATAGAGATTTTTCACATCCTTGGTTAACTCTATTCCTAACTCTTTTATTTTTTTGGTGGCTATTGTAAATGGGCAGGCTTTCTTGATTTCTCTTTCTGCATGTTCACTGTTGCAGAATAGAAATGCTACTGATTTTTGGGTGTTGATTTTGTGTCCTGCAACTTTGCTGAAATCATTTATCAACTCCAAGAGTTTTTTTGTAGAGGCTTTAGGCTGTTCAATATATATGATCATGTCATCTGCAAACAGAGGCATTTTGACTTCATCTTTTCAAATCTGGATGCTCTTTATGTCCTCTCTTCTCTGATTGCTCTGGCTAGTACTTCCAACACTATGTTGAATAGGAGTGGTGAGAGTGGGCATCCTTGTCTAGTTCCTGTTCTTAAAGGGAAAGCTTTCAGCTTTTCTCCAGTCAGGATGATATTGGCAGTGGGTTTATCATATATGGCTTTAATTATGTTGAGATACTTTCCATCTATACCTAACTTGTACAGAATCTTTTTCATGACTGAGTGTTGAATTTTATCAAATGCTTTTTCAGCATCTTTAGAGATGATCATATGGTCCTGGTGTTTGATTTTATTGATATGGTGTATCACATTTATTGATTTGCATATGTTGAACCAACCTTACATCCCTGGAATGAATCCCACTTGATCATGGTGTATAATTTTGCATATGCGTTGCTATATACTGTTAGCTAGTATTTTATTGAGTTTTTGCATCTATATTTACCAAGGATATTGGCCTGTATTTTACTTTTTTAGTTGTATCTTTACCTGGTTTTGGTATCAGGGTGATGTTTGCTTCATAGAATGAGATTGGAAGAATTGCCTCTGTTTCAATCTTTTGGAATAATTTGTAGAGAATTAGTGTCAATTCCTCTTTGAAAATTTCATAAAATTCTGCTGTGCATCCATCTGGCCCTGGGCTTTTCTTTGTTGGGAGCCTTCTGATAACAGCTTCAATCTCTTTTATTGTCATTGGTCTGTTCAGACTTTCTACATCTTCTTGGCTCAGTTTTGGTAGCTTGTCTCTGTCCAGAAATTTATCCATTTCCTCGAGATTTTCAAATTTGTTAGCATATAGGCGTTTTTAGTAGTCTCTAATGATTCCTTTTATTTCAGAGGGATCAGTTGTAATATCACTTTTTCATTTCTAATTTTTGTTATTTGGGTCTTCTCTCATCTTTTTCTATTTAGGCGGGCTAATGGTTTGTCAATTTTATCTTTAAAAAATACCAACTTTTTGATTCATTGATCTTTTGTTTCATTTTTGGGGTTTCAATTTCATTAAGTTCTACTCTGATATTAATGATTTCTTTCTGTGTGCTTACTTTGGGTTGGATTGTTCTTGTTTTTTCTAGTTTAAGGTGAAGTATTAGGTTGTTCACTTGCCATCTTTCCATTCCTCTGAAGTAAGCATTTAATGTGATAAATTTTCCCCCTCAATACTGCTTTCGCAGTATCCCATAGGTTTTGGTATGTTGTATCATTGTTTTCATTACTTTCAAGAAATTTTTGATTTCCTGTTTGATTTATTCTTGGACCCATATGTCATTAAGTAGAATGCTGTTTAATTTCCACATGTTTATATAGTGTCCAGAATTCCATTTGTTATTGATTTCTAATTTTAATCCATTGTGCTCTGAAAAAATACATGGGTAATTCCAATTTTTTAAATTTGTTGAGACTTGATTTGTGACCGAACACATGATCTATCTTGGAGAATGATCCATGTGCTGATGAGAAGAATGATTATTCTGAGTTTGTTGGATGGAATATTCTGCAGATGTCAGCTAAGTCCAAGTTTTGTTTAGATATTGTGTTTCTCTGCTGTTTCTTTGCCTAGATAATCTGTCCAATATTGATAGTGGGGTATTCAGGTCCCCTTCTATTATGGTATTAGTGTCTATTTCCTTTTTTAGGTCTAATAGAGTTTTTTTTTTTTTTTTATGAATCTGGTTGCTCTGACATTGGGTGCATATATATTTATGATTGTTATGTCTTCTGGATGGATGAATCCTTTTATCATTATGTAGTGGCCCTCATTATCTCTTTTTATGGTTTTATAGTTTGAAGTCTATTTTATCAGATATAAGAATAGCTACTCCAGCTCATTTTTCATTTCTGTTTGCATGGTAAATCTTTTTCCATCCTTTCACTCTTAGTGTATGTGAGTCTTTATAGGTGAGGTGGATCTATTGAAGGCAGCATATAGTTGGGTCCTCCTTTTTAATCCACTCACCCAGTCTGTGTCTTTTAATTGGGAATTTAATACTTTTACATTAATAATTGTTACTGAAAAGTGTTGAGTTACTCCTAACATTTTATTGGTTTTTGTTTGGATGTCTTAAGTGTCTTTTGTTCCTTTCTTTCTGATTTACTCTTTGTCTTTTGTATTTGTTATTACTTTGGGTTGTTGATACATTTTTTTTTTCTCTTCATTGTTGACATTTTTATTTTACTAGAGGGCTTTGATTTTTCTTGAGTTTTTATGGCAGTGGTAGTTATTTTCAAGTACCAAACCCAGTACTCCCTTGAGAATTTCTTTTAAGGGTGGTCATGTGGTGATGAACTCCCACAGTTTTTGTTTATCTGAGAAATATACTGTTTGCCTCTCGTTTCAGAAGGATAGCCTTGCAGGGTAGAGTATTCTTGGCTGGCAATTTGTGGCTTTTATTATTTTGAATATATCATCCCATTCCTTTCTGACTTTTAGGGCTTGTGATGAAAAGTCTGATGTTATTCTGATTGGGGATCCCTTATAGGTGATTTGATGCATCTCTCTTTCAGCTTTTAACATTCTGTCTTTGTCTTTGAGTTTTGCCAATTTGACTATAGCATGTCTTGGAGAAAACCTTTTTGGGTTGAATATGTTTGGGGAACTTTGAGCTTCCTGAACCTGAAGATCTGTGTCTTTTCCTATACCTGGGAAGTTTTCTGCCACTATTTTGTTGAATATGTTTTCAATGCAATCTTCTTTTTCCTCCCCTTCTGGAATACACATGACTCAGATATTTGAGTACTTAAGATTGTCTGATATCTCTCTTAGATTTTCTTCAATGTTTTTAGTTCTTTTTACTTTTTTTTTTTTGTCTGCCTGTGTTATTTCAAACAGCCCATTTTCAAGGTCAGAAGCTCTCTCTTCTTTTTTTTTTTTTTTGTCTTTTGTCTTTTTCCGTCTCCGGCAACGGATCGCAACCCTCAGTGCTGCCCCCGTACCGGACCGGGGACCGGCAACGGGATTGCAACCCTCGGTGCTGCTCCCGCGCCTCGCTCAGCCAGTGAGTGGGAACGGGTCTATATGTGGGATCCGAACCCTCGGGCGGGAGCGCCGTGGCGCTTCCCAAGCGGCGCACTTATCCAGTGCGCCACTGGGCCGGCCCCCAGAAGTTCTCTCTTCTGCTTCTGCAAGCCTGCTGGTTAAACTCTCTGTTGTGTTTTTTCTTTCGTTGAATGAATTATTCAGCTTGGCAAGCTCTGTTACATTCTTTTTCATGGCATTGATTTCCATGTACCTTTCTTCTTTCAGGTCCTGTATACTTTTCTTCATTTCATCATGTTGTCTAGCTAAGTTTTCTTGTATCTCATTTAGTTTCCTTAGAATTATCACTTGAAATTCCTTGTCAGACCTTTCAAGGACTTCTTGTTCTACAGGATCTAGAGTTTGAGAGTTATTACCCTTTGGTGGTGTACTTTCTTGATTTTTCATATTTCTGGTATCTTTCCTTTGATATTTAGTCATTGTGGCAAGGGATTTCATGGTCCACTGGTTCAACACTATTTTGTGGCTTGCATGCTGCTGGGGCTTCCAGTTTGGCACGGCTACCTCAGGGTCTACTCAGTTTTCTATTGGCCCCTCAGGTGTGTGGCTGCCTCGGGTCTTGGGCCTCTCTGGGTAGGTTCCTCTCTGGTCAGCACGCCCTTGGCTGGGCTCCATACTAAGATTTTGTTTGCTTATCTGTTAATTAGATTATTTTTGTTTTTAATTTTGGTAGGTGCAAGTGACTGAAGATGAAGAAAAATTTAATGAAAACATTTAGATTGTAATCTGCATATGTGGTATAGTTGACAGGGATAGTGTAAAATTTTTAGCACAAAGCATCACATAAAACAATGGTCAGATGTATAGAAAAACACAGCAAAGGAACCATGGATTGATACCAAGTTCAAACAAAGGTGTGAGGAATAAAAAAGCACTGATGTTTTCAAGATTTCATGGCCTCGGTCTTATACCTGTGGAAAGCATGAGATCAACTAAAGGCAATATTACTCAATGTTATTTGAAAAATAAGAATACATTTCTACTAAATAAATTTGAATTATTATTAATAGTTAATTTAGAGCTTGTCAAACTATTTTTAGATAACAATACTAGTTGCCTGTAATTACATGACATGCCACTATTTGTTATCATAAAAGAATTATTGTTATTCTAAAAAAAAAGATATATATAAATTCCGTGTGGTATTTGAACACCTGTGCTTTTCTCATTGAGATGCAGTATAGATGGATTCTGAGGATTCTAGAGTCTATTCTTAATGGTCTGTCTCAGCAACCTCCATGTATAAAATTTGAAGACATAGAGTGTTAACCCTTCTGTTTTAGACAGTATAAATCATGTAGATTCAACTTTTAAAGTTAATTTACAAATATGATTTTTATTTTGACAATTATTTTGAAATATTTGCAATAACCTTCATTCATCACTCCATAGGAAAATTACTGGTGTTTATTTAAATAAAGGGTGTCTCTTTGTCCAGTTTCATATGTTAATTTCATATGTAGCTACATTTGCATGCCCTATGAACTTTCTCAATCAAATACATAAACAGATAAATCAAAATTTCAGTGTCTTTTGAGCATCTTTTTTTTTCTTATCTTTTTTCTTTTCTAGTGGCTATGGAGAATAAACTAAAATCCCCACTCATGAGGAATATACATATAATAGGGAGAAAATACATGCACATGCATATCTAAAATGCAAGGATAATTTTACTTAAGTATCATAAAAGTGATATGATCAATATAATTTTGAAGAAACAAAAAACTACATATATTCAACTGAATAGAACAAAAAATTTTAGTGGAGAAGATGAAAGATGAGCTAGTCTTAAAGAATAATAATAATGAGCTAGTCTTAAAGAATAATAATTCTGACAGAAAAAAATACAATGAAATGAAAAAGAGTTTCATTTGATGATCAGCAAATAATTCAACTGTAAGTAAAATAAGATGTAGAATGTAGACTAGGTGGTGAGACAGGATGGTATATAATGATAGTAGAGGATTTTAGATTTTTTCTATCAGCATGAAAACAGCCAAGTTTTTGCTAGATTTATTTCATAAAGTTAAAAATTTTAGAAGATAGAGACAACAGAGTGATACTATTTAGAACATTCTTAATTATAACATTATCATAGAAAGAATATTAAGGTAATAGGGTCCTGAATAAGGATGACGATGTTGAAAATAGAAAAAATGCAAGTAAGGAATCTAGACAGATAGAATTGACTATACTTAAGAACCAATTTGGACGTGTTTTGGCACTAAGACCAGAATAAATATCAAGTGTGGCTGACATTTCTTTTTTGTATACAACATGAAAAGATTTATTTTGCATTCCAGGTACATTGCATTAGGAATGGAACTAATAATATTATTGAGGAGAGTTATATCTTTTCTCACCTTCAAGACTTAGGACACTGAGTTTTTTAAATTAAATTTGTATTCATTGATTAAATTTTAAACCAAGTTCAAATTTACGTAACAATTGCAAGAACTAAACCATTTTAGATTAAATTGCTGATCTGATGTCCTATCACCTTCTGAATATGTTACTGTGTGTATTTTCTAAATTCAAGACATTCACATTTTCAACCACATTACAATCATTCAAAATTAAGATAAGATTGTTACATTATTACCATGTAACTTCAGACCCTTTTCTACTACTACCAATTTTCAAATAATCTGAAATAATTCAGTTCAGAACACCAAATTGCATTTAGTATCATGACTCTTAGTTCCCTTTAATCTGGAACATTTCCCATTCTTTCCCTGACTTTCATGACCTTTTTAACATTACAGGACATTTATTAGAATGCTAATAAATTTAAATGTGCTTTATGTTTCTCCTGATTTGTTTCAGGTGTGTATATTTGGCAGGAATATCACAGCAGTGATGCATTCTCATTGCAACCTCAGGCAGATGGTGAAGTTTCAGTCTGTCACAGTACTGGTGAAGTTCATTGTGATTATTTCACTAAGGTGGAGCTTAACATGTTTTTCCATTATGATGTTACTCTTCTTTCCTCTTTGTAATTTATTACTTTGTGGGAAGATGGAGTGCATATAATATTTTATTTTTTATCACACTTTAAATTTATTCATTATTTCTGGGCTGGCCTGGTGGCGCACTGCTACAGTGCGCCGCTTGGGAGCTAGTGCATATAATATTTTATTTTTTATCACACTTTAAATTTATTCATTATTTCTGGGCTGGCCCGGTGGCGCACTGCTACAATGCGCCGCTTGGGAGCGCGGCGGTGCTCCTGCTGAGGGTTCGGATCCCACATACAGACCGGTTCCCACTCACTGGCTGAGCGAGGTGCGGACACGACACCGAGGGTTGCGATCCCGTTGCCAGTCCCGGTCCGGTACGGGCGAGATACTGAGGGTTGCGATCCGTTGCCGGACACGAAAAAAGACAAAAAAAAAAAAAAAAAAATTCATTATTTCTGAATGGATTTATGTTTTTTATATTTAATGCAATGAATTATAATTTGTTAAAATTACTATGACCAGTGATAGCTGGTTTCTATGTCCTTTAGACATGGTATCTTTCTTTGAGTACTTTCATACTTGCTGGCAGAATAGAACATTCCACACTCATCTTGTACATTTACTTCTTCAGCTCTCAAATCGGATATTTTTCCAAGGTGCCCTGGTTTGTATAGTAAAAAATAGTGCTTTAAATGCAAGATGTATGTGCTCAGTGTGTTGATATGCTTATTACTCTTGGAGTGTTGCTGCTCCTAGATAGTTTCAGTGGACAGAGCTAGAGAATTTTGGTATATAAGTAAATATAAATGCACACATTTAGGTCTACATTTATTTCCCTATCTATCAATCTACTTATCAGTTTAAAACCATAAGTTCATATAGATATGTCCAGTTCTCAATTAACCCCACAGGGTACATTTTTTCCACCCAGTTTCTATAGTTGTAACTACTGTCTCTGGCAGTGAGACATTTGGCACACACTGACTTATTTACTTATGTCATTAATTCTCCACATGTAACCAATCTTCTAGCTCCACTGTGGCCCTCCTCCCCTGCACAAATGCCCATTTCACCCCAGTCAGACTCCTTCATCTCACAGTGGGCTGACCACAAGGCAGAAGACCTCTTTTCCCCATCCAGGCTCTGATAGTCTAGGGCTAGGGTTAGGATACACCTCCTCTCAGAACCCTTATGGTCTCTGCAATCTCTCTGTGAATCAAACTGCTGTGTGTATACACTTCTCACTCTGTGCTGAGGTTTCATTGTAATTGGATGCTGTCCTCAAACATCTCAGGATGTAGCAACCCACCACGAGGCTTTAAATTTAGCAGAAATGGAGTTTTCTGCTATACTCCTCAGTTTTCAAAATGATTCAGCCTGCTTTAGGAAGAGATTTCTTAATCCCTTAGGTATATGTAATACAGTTCTATATTGTCTTCCTGTATCACTGTTAGTATCTCTCCCATACTATTTTATCTTCTCTTGTAGTTATCAATATTACTTTCATCACCCTTACTCAATTGAAATCTGCTCTATGACAGTGGATATGCCATAGATATTATAAATAAATCTTTATAATACCTAACTGTATTAGTCTGTTTTTGTTGTTTATAACAAACTACATGGAACTGGGTAATGTATAAAGAAAATTAGGGCCGGCCTGTGGCTCACTCGGGAGAGTGCGGTGCTGATAACACCAAGGCCATGGCTTCGGATCCCATATAGGGATGGTCGGTTCGCTCACTGGGTGAGCGTGGTGCTGACAACACCAAATCAAGGGTTAAGATCCCCTTACTGGTCATCTTTAAAGAAAAAAAAGAAAAAGAAAAGAAAATTAAATTTATCACTTACAGTTTCTGAGGCTGTGAAGTCCAAAGTCCATCTGGTGGTGGTGTTGACAGCGACCCAGGGGTCTCACATTGCAAGATGGAGGAAGCAGAAAAAGCAAAAGAGACATACTCTCTTCTTTTAAAGCACTCAGAACCATGCCCTGACCACCATTTTTAATCCATTTACTACCACATGGTCCTACAATCTAATCACCTCTTCAAGGCTCCACCTTTCATTTACCATAATAGGATTTCCTGCCCTTTTTACAGTCACAGTAGGGGCTAAGTTCCTAATACATAAAATTTGGGGGACAAAACTCAAGCTTCGGAGGGTTTTGGGGGGACATAATTCAATCCACTACACTAACACAATTACATAAATAATAAGAGCTCATTTACAAACTCCAATTGAGAACAATTAAGAAGTTTCCCAAGGAATTAATTTAACTATTGTGTTCTATGTATTTTTAAGAGCATTAAATGAATATGATCTGAGCATAAAATATAATGTGAAAATCTAAAGCAATGGTTTCTTACTATAAGGAAAAATGTAAACATATTAATGTTATTTGACATCATTGAAAACATTTCTTTCATAGAGACAGAATGTAAAACAATGTTCCAAAGGCAAATATTATCAGTCAGTTCTAGAAAATAAATGAGAAATAAGCCAAATGAATGTAAATACAAATTTAATTACATGCTATGAAAACTTCAAAGAGAAGATGCTTTTATGTTTTTAATAATGGGTTAAACATATAATTTCTTTTAACTTGGCTGTCTGCACAGAATCTTTGGCAGTAGATTTTAAATGCCATAGCACAATGGAGTTGAGTTTTAATAATTTTTGGCAGAGCACTTTAATTCAGTATTAATATATTGTCAGTAAAATATTTGAGCTCCTTATCCAAATAAAATAGCATGACTTAATTACACTCATTAGCTATACTAATCTATACCTGAAAATTACCTTCTTTAACTAGTATACATGAAAGTTTAGACATTTGAACTATAATCTTGCTTTTTCATATGAATTTGCATAATATGTAAACAGTTGTATATAAGGTGTTTGAGCAATAATTATTTTTCCTGCTAGAATTTTTAAAATTTTAATTTAATTTAATTTATTATTATTATTTTTTTTTTTTAGTGCTTTGAACCTTTATTTATATGGGACTCTCTTACCCCTACATACATACCCACTTTATGTAATATGCAGATGATATTTACACTTTTTGATACTTAAAAATATTTAAGTCAAAGTAATAAATGCTTATGGTTAAATATTTCAAATTGTGCTAAAAGACTATTAAATTAAACTAATTTTGGCTTAAGGGTGTCTTCCTGTCTTGAGTTTCTATGTAAGGAACTGCAACCTAACTTAGTACATAAGCAAACTAAAGGTCTAATTTAGGAGTATATTTTTATATAATAACTAGCTGAATCTCAGCCAATCACAGCAGCTTAGCTTTAGCCAATCACAGGCTGCCAACTGATCAGACCATGTTCAAACAAGGCAAGTGCCCGCAGTAGCCAATTAAGTTTTCATTTTCTGCCCATAGATGCTGCATTCCCAAGATGTGGAGCAAAGCTCTCTGAACCTCCTGTGGTTTTAAGGGCCTCCTGATTTGTGAATTTTTACTCAGTTTAGCACTGTCAAATTTAATTGACCTAAAGTTGTTTTCTGTTTGTTTTTTTGACTAGACATGAGGAAGCACAATCCTCCTCTGCCTAGCTCTTTCCCATTTTTCTCCATTCTTTAGCCTTGCTCCCCACAGGTAATCTTACTTAATTCTTTCATCTGTCTCTTCTGGGAGTAACCACTATAGTTTGAAATATTATATTTATATTACTTAAGAATTCATGTTTTAATTTATAGAAGGCAAAAGACAAGTTAACCATTTATCAACTATGACCATATTTACCTATTCAGTAAAAATAGAAAAAAAAGTTTTAAATGATTACATGAAATTTGTACAAATGGTTCTTTGCCCATGAATTTGAAGTAAACTAATGGAAGGACAGTTCTTCTATGAAGTGTATATTGACTTTTTTTTTGTTTTTTCATTATGACAGATTGGAAAGGGTGCCTTAATATTTTGTGTTACTCTGTTTTTACCAATTTTATAAGAAGTTTATTATCTGTCATATGGTAGTTACTAGTGGCAGAGAAAAAGAAGGCAGGCATCCTGCATCGTGTTTCTGTAGTAAAGAATTTGGCCTTGCCCTTTGTTACTGGGAAATAATCTCAGCCCTTAGAATTTCATGCCTGAAAGGAGTGTCTTTGTTTGCCTGGGTGCCTTGGGCCATACTGTATAGTCTTCATAATATGATTTAGAGCAGAAGCTGGATACACCTGTCTTATAGTCTTATGGTAGTGACTACTCACAACAGAAAGTCCAAAAATGTAACTTAGTGTCAGGGTTTTCAGTGATGTATAGAGTGACCTGGAGGTTGAGATTCATCACATAAAAATCAATCAATCAATCAATCATGCCAACATGATGGAGCCCCTAATGAAGTCTCTGAACACTGAGACTTTGGCAAACTTTCCTGGTTGGCCTAATCCTGTGTATTGTCACACAGCAATACAGAGAGTGCAACATATCCTAAATCCATGGGGAGAAGGTAGAAGAAGCTCTGTGTTTGATACCATCCTGGACTCTTTCCTATTTGTCTTTTCATTTGCCTGACTTAGTATACTTTCTGTATAAACAGTGACCCTGAATATAACAACTTTTAGTGACTATAAGTCTTTCTAGTAAATGATTGAAAATTAGTGTAGTTTTGGGAACTTCCTTTCCCCGGATATTGTGGTTAGTGTCAGAAGTAATGGTAATCGTGGGGGATTTTGCCCTCTAAATTTGTAGTTGGTCCAACTCTTTGCAATATCACAGTAGAGTACAGAAATTATAGGTACTACTAAAAATACATCAGTAGCAAACTAATAGAAAAAAGTGAGAATTAAATGTAATTATTTTGACTCATTAAAATTGTCAGGAATACTAAGGAAATTAGTTAAGATAGGACTTTCTATGTTTTTACATTTAAAAGATTATCTGAAATTATGGGGATTAATTAATTGAACATAAAGAGCAAAAGATTTTAATAAGATAAGAAATACAATTTTGGGTACTTTTGAAAATAGAGCAAGTTAATTTCATTTTTACTGTAAAAAGTGGGGTAAGTTAGTATCTTGCAAACATCAGTTTTCACAGTTCAAATATTTGAATAAACACAAAGACATATGCAACTAAAATAAGTTGAGGAAATCATGGTTAAAATTAAAAGCAGCAATACAATCTGTGGATTGTTGAAGTAAAAAAGAAAATAGGAGGCCGACTGTGGACAAGCATGAGAGTGAGAAACTACTGGGGGCCTCAGTCCTGGGGGTGTTTTTCACATTTTTATGGGTTTTGCCAGTAGCAACCTCACCAATTCCCAAAGAGAAAATCTGAGAAAACTCCTCTTGTTCTGGAAGGGAGTTGACAAAGCAATCATTTAGAAACATGCCTCCTGTGTTCTCCATAACAAAGGCCAACTCTCCAGGACAAAAGGCATAACCAGCACCTTATCTCCTGGGCATTCCTGAGAAGGGCATTTTTCCCACTATTGCTCTCACTAGCCTTAGTCTTACCACCTAAAGGGCAGATAAAAGCTGTATCACTGGAGAAACAGGAATAATAGAAAACTGAGATTTAATTACAAGATTATAGGAAGCTTCCCCTCTCTAACACCTATCCAAATATCTGGGCCCTAATTTCATAATAATAGATTACAGCTGAAAGTGCTCCACATTGGGCTGGCCCGGTGGCGCACTGCTGTAGTGCGCCGCTTGAGAAGCGCGGCGGCGCTCCCGCCGAGGGTTCGGATCCCACATGCAGACCGGTTGGGCGAGGCGCGGGAGCAACGCCGGGGGCTGCGATCCCGTTGCCGGTCCCGGTCCGGTGCGGGAGCGACACTGAGGGTTGCAATCCATTGCCGGACACAGAAAAAGACAAAAAAAAATAAAAAGAAAGAAAGTGCTCCACATTGAAGACATTCTCTGAGGAGTACTTAGGGAAAACAAAAAGCAAGAAACAGTCAGTGAGCTTGAGGATAGGTCAATAGCAATTTCCCAAACTGAAATGCAAAGAGAAACTCAGAGAATAGTAAGCAGGGTAAGTAGAAACAAAACCAAAATAAAACAGTACACCTAACCATATCATATGCAAACTTCAGAAACCAAAGAGAAAATCTTATAAGAAGGCAGGGAAACAAACAAAACAAACCCAAACACCTTAAATATATAAGGGCAAGGATAAAAATTAAAGCAGACTTCTCTGAAACTATACAAGCAAGAAGAGAATGGAGTGAAATGTTTATAATTTTGTAGAAAAAAAACACAATGACAAAAGATTGCCAACCTAGAATGCTATATCCATGGATATTATCCTTCAAAAATTCAGGAGAAATAAAGATTTAGATAAACAAAAACTGGGTGCATTCATCACCAGCAAACCAACTCTACAAGAAATGTTAAAAACATTTTTCAGAGAAAAGGAAAGTGCTGCAAGTCAGAAACTCAGGTCTACAAAATGAAAGGAAAATGTCAGAGATGGAGTCAATAAAAGTAGAGTTAGTAAGATGGAGTTAATAAAGTATATGTAGAGCCATTCTTATTATCTATTTTTGCTTAAGTGATGGTAAATTTTGTTTTTCAAGAAATTTTTCTGAGTTGTCAAATTTATCGTCATTAAGTTGTTAATAATATTTTCTTATTGTTATTTAAATATTTACATTATAATGTATTAAAGTCTACTTTCTCATTCTTAATATTGGTTATCTCTGAATTTTTCCTAATTGGATTAGTTAAAAATT
>NW_007732769.1:65438-67203 GCF_000696425.1 Galeopterus variegatus
ATAAGCTAACTATACTGATCTAACCACCACACATTGTACACAATTATTGAAAATAACGTTGTACCCCACGTGAATTATAATAAAAAAAAATTATTAATTTTATTGATAGTTCTTAAAGAACTAAGTTTTGATTTGATTTTTTTTCTATTGGTTTTCTGTGTTATATATATTTTTAATTTTATTTATTTTTATTTTTATTGATTAGACATATTCATGGGGCACAGAGCTGTCAGCACTTGCGCCCAAGATATGGTAGTCAGATCAATACCATCAGCATGCCCACCACCTCAAACTGCAATTATTCCCATGTTCCCCCCCACCTTCCTCTCTCCAGTCCCCTGTATATTCCAAATAATCCCTCAAATATTCTTGAGTTTTGATTGGGGATGCAGTTATTTGGAAATATTTTGGTTCTTTCAATTTTTTAATACTTGGTAAGGTGGAGTCAGAGCAAGATTTAGTCTAGGGATGATTTTCTTCACTATGGAAGAAAAAGTTCTTCTGACTACTTTACTCGATGTTCCATGAATTACAAGGTTTTTGCATTCTAGCTGGTGGAGACAGGGATCATTCCCAACCCTATATCTCTCCAGACAGCAAGTCTGGACAATTTTGAGCTTACAGCATTTGTTCCCTGTCTCTTAAGGATCACCGTCCTTCACTGTATGATGTCTAATGTATTGTTTCATATATTTCATCCAGTTCTTGGTGGTTCCATGTGAAAGGGAAAATTTACCTTTGAATAAAGCTGCTCTGATTTCACCTAACAAGCTGTGAAGGGATGAAACAATTTCCAAACAGTTAAATGTATCCCAGAAGAAAGCTCAATAATATTTGTAGGGGTACAAAATCACCCAGAACCCGCAACAGAATNAGTTAAATGTATCCCAGAAGAAAGCTCAATAATATTTGTAGGGGTACAAAATCACCCAGAACTCGAGCAGAGAATGGGTCTACAGAGCTCTCTGATTGTGCACACCTTTTCTCTTCGGTGCTCTGTTCTGCAAATTCTAGATCCCTTGAACTCCCGAGCATTCTAACTCATATCCTCAATTCAGGAATACCTTTATGCTCTGATTGTGTTTCCTTTCCCTTTGCTACAGCAAGGAAATTCTCTAGTCTATAACATACAGCAATATCAGGACTCATTCGTTTCATTTTTTTCAGGGATCCCTGTCTGGGAACACACGATGTCCAATGTCTGAAAACCTTTGAATCTATATTTTGTCTGGGTTTTTAGTTGTTTGTGTGGGGAGGATAAATCAAACGAATGTTACTCCATCTTGGCCTGAGGCAGAAATTATCTCTAGAGATTTCTATCATCTTGAAATTTTACAAAACATCACGCTCGACCTATGTTGATGGTATCACGCTTATCTGACTGGTGAACAGAAGGCAGCAAGGGCTTTAGATGCCTTAATAAGACATATATGAAATACACAAGGAGATAAAACCTGTCAGAATTTAAGGGTATTTTTACCTCAATAAGTTTTCTAGAGATTCTGTGATTCGGAGTATATTGAGATATCCCCAATAAGGTGAAAGACAAAAGTTGCTGCATCTCTCACTACTTAACTTAAAAAAAAAAGAAAGAAAGAAAGAAAGAAAAACGGTAATATTATAGTTCCTTTTGGATTTTAGAGGTTAAATATACTTGTACCATATTCGTCTGAACTATATTAATCTGTCATATTCATCTGTTAAACCGCCAGTTCCTAGGGGATGCCAAAGCAGGAGAAGGTTCTGCAGCACATCCAAGCTGCAG
>NW_007732769.1:68356-70707 GCF_000696425.1 Galeopterus variegatus
ATTTCCCAAATTCTCTCTCATATATTTCTGAATATTTACAATGACATCCTTAGTGCCAAATCTAACATCTTTGATCATTTAACTTAACAATTTGCAATATTTTCCACTATTGAAACATCTTTAAACTTGATTTTTTCAGGATTATCATGTTGTATTTTCTCCTAGTTCTTAACCTGCTTCGACATCTACTGCCTCACGGGATCCTCTTTCTCTGCTCTCTCCACCAATGTTGACATTTTTCAAAAGTCTGTGTTAGATCCCTTTTTTTCACTATGTATCTCCATGTGTGATCTCATCAACAGTCATAGATTACACTGACATATGTGTTACTGAGATTCTGAAATATATACTTCTAAACCTCTATCATGAGTTATAGAACATTTCCAATGCACCTACAAGAATAGACTGAACATAAAATTAAATAAAATACTAACAGAAGAAAAATGATATTAAGTTTCAATAACACAAATCACTGCAAATTGAGATAAAATGGTTAATAAATATGGCTTCTGGTGCAAATAAACACATTATTACAAAATATTAAGTACAAACCAGAAATGTGTTTAACATAATGGAGCTTGGTAGATTAAATGTGTATGGAGTTTGCCTTTTACTGCTTTCTGCTCTAGCAAAGCTGTCAACTTGGTCACCTATAAGAGATCAGAGTCTTCTTATAATATCTATAAAATATAGATTCATACAAGTTTCCTCAATATATACAGTGCATGTTAAGAGATGGAGGAATAGATTAGCATAAGCCACATGGAAGGCCAAGAACAATGAGCCATTTGCACTGAGTGTGAAAAAAGAAAACTGCTTAGTTAACAAAAGCTTTGGCGCTATTTGAGAAATAAAACACCTGTGTCAAGGAAGAAAGTTGTAGAGATACTATTGTGTTTTATGGCCTGAAAAGGAAAGTGGCCAAATCCTGGGAGATCCAGGACCTGGAACCAGGGAAAGATTTTGATGGTTCTGATAAAGATAGATGTTTAAATTACTTTAGATAGTGCACCTCTGGTGTTGCAGCCTCAAACGACAATGTCTATGTGAGTTACCTAAAAGATTTTACAGACTTTAAGAGCAATGGACTGAAAAACTCATGTGCAAGCACAGTATATTAAGTGTAATACTAACAGAAACATGCTTAGAGGTGTTTCTCTCCTTTAAATCACCACATTGATCTGTGCTGGCAGTTGAATCTGCAGGATTTAGCTCTAATGTTGAAAGACCACATATCACAGCAAGACCATGTGTCAGTAAGAAGCAGTACCTGCAGCGACCATAATAGAATAATAGACAACAGGGATTTTCTCTCTTCGCTTTAAAAGTTTAAGGTATTGTTTAGATTATACATGTACCAAAGTAGAAAAAACCCAGCCTTATAATAGCTTTTTGTTTTGGGGTTTTTTTTTTTTTTCCCTTTAAATAGCATTTATACTGACAAATGAACCATTCATACTGGGTAACACGTAAAATTAAAGAATCAGTACATGTTTATGAATGGTGAGTTCTGTTAGAGAAAACTTCACATTAATTATGCCTGGAGAGATTTCTGAATAACTTGCAGAATGTTTGCCAAGTGAACATGGTGCTAAAGAGTAAAGAGTGTGCTTCTAGAGAGAAGGAAAACTCAAACTAATGCATTGAGGTGTTGAAACAGCATAATACATTCAGGGAATTAGGAGATTAGCAGTGCTAAGACATGCTCCAAAATAACAATATGTATATATGTTCAAGTATCTGTAGCACGAAAGAAGCTTCAAGCAAAGAGTGGACCTTTAGTAAATATATAATGAATGAATGAATGAATGAATACATAAGTTAAGTGGGGTGGGGATTGAATCAAGTAAAAAAAAAGTAAGAAAAGGTTAATTTATGAAGTTTTTTGGAGACCATATTAAGATACATTTGTTTTACCCTATAGGGATATACTGCTGAGTTGCAATCAAGGGAGTGCTTGTGCTTATATTTTGCTCAAGTTTTAAATGAAGGCAGTGTGGAACTTACCAGAGGGAAGACACACTATAGCAACACATCTTCTAAACGCAAACTTTCTTTACAAAATGATACTTGGATATGTTTCTTAAAAATAAATTTATTAGGGCCGACCCCGTGGTGCACTCGGGAGAGTGCGGCGCTGGGAGCGCAGTGATGCTCCCACCGCAGGTTGGGATCCTATATAGGAATGGCCGGTGTGCTCACTGGCTGAGCACGGTGCGGGCGAGACCAAGCCAAGGGTTGCGATCCCTTTACCGGTCACAAAAAAAGACAAAAAAAAAAAAAAAAAAAAATTAGGGCTGAGGTTTATTTAAAATTGCAGAAATATCACGAAAAATTAAAATCACATATCT
>NW_007732769.1:72049-73575 GCF_000696425.1 Galeopterus variegatus
CTGTCAGGTTCAAGTTTTCCGTATACTCAGAAACAGTGGTGTAACTGATTTTAAAAGAGTTATATGTGTTAGTTGTGATGTAATAAAGAACTGTCATTATGGGATGGGATTTGCATAATCATATGTGAATAGTAATTACAGTGTAGAGCTTCTTAGCATCAGAAATGAGCTATTATATTCAATGTTCAGATTAATCATCATAGATTAATCCAAAAATNACCAAGCCAAGGGTTGCGATCCCCTTACCAGTCACAAAAAAAGACAAAAAAAAAAAAAAAAATTATTAGGGCTGAGGTTTATTTAAAATTGCAGAAATATCACGAAAAATTAAAATCACATATCTTAAGGATCATCAGTTGCATATTTAAATTCTTCAAATGAGAGTGAAATTTAAAATAACGCAATCATAACTTAAAGTGTTTTAAATAACCTCATTTACCTCAACATTTCCTCATCTTATCACCTCAATTACATTTCCATTGCAAATAGCTTTACCTTGATGATTTGTAATCAATTTTATATTTATATTTTGATAACAAAAATNCATCAGAAATGAGCTATTATATTCAATGTTCAGATTAATCATCATAGATTAATCCAAAAATAATTTAGTGAGATTCAATACTAGTAACACAAAATAATACCATTATTATTATTTTAATATCCCCATTTTGTGCATGAAGTAAAGGTGTCTGAAAGGGACTGAGTAATTTTCCTCATGTTTTGATGATTTTATATGCCATTTGATTAATGGCAGGGATTTGATTTTAAGTTAAGTAGATAGTAAGTGTGTCACAAACTATTGAAAAAACATCTTCCTTGATCTCTGACTTCTGAATTAGTGCTAGTGTCTTTGCTTCTTTGTGTAACTTACTTTCTAAAAAAAAAATCAGATTATATTTTGCTATCAGCTACTTACAGTAAACTTGAGAACAAATGCTTTCAAATAAATAATTTTAATTAAGTCTTCACAGAAACTAAATGCAATTAGAGGAGGAAACAGTAAATAAACCAGCCCATTTTGATCAAAATGTAGTAACCTTTTAACAGTGCTAAATTTCATAAAGCTCATGGATAGCTTATTAGTAATTTCTTGAAGCCATTAGTATTCCTTTCCATGTTAGCCTCTGAACTACATAAAAAATATTTTGAAGAATTATCGACAAGGAGTGGATATTCCAATACATTTTCTACTTAGTGTATATTAATGATAAACTTCAAAAAAGATTTTTTTGCTATTTCAACATGAATTGTAATTTTATAATAAATTTGAAGCACTTATGAGTTTTCTTCACCATTAGTGCATATTCAGATACTTTTCATCACTGTTATACCTGTGTAGCTTAATGAGATTTGAATTATAACAGATGGTTTCTTTAAAATTAAAAATAATATGAACAAGATTTTAAGTTTTAAAATACTAATTAGGTAATATTTCACTTTGACATAAAATAATATTTTAAAAATTTTGATTGTTTTAGACTCTTTGGAAAATATGTTGAAATATAAAATTAAAATATTTGCTA
>NW_007732769.1:74491-75355 GCF_000696425.1 Galeopterus variegatus
GAGTTCACTGTGTCCTGCTTCGTTAGGCTTATTTTGCTTTTTAAATTCTGTTTTGTTATGTTGAATGTTTAGGTCAGTATCTTAGAACATTTTTTTCCCTTTCTAATTCAATTATTTATTACTATAAAGTTGCTTCTTAATACTGCTTTTTCAGATTCTCACATGAATTACTTTTTACAAAATCTATATTGGTTACATGATGCTTAATTTTTGGTAAGATAATACTGAATATAAAAAAGCAAAATATTTCAGTTGCATAATTAATAAATATTAGTTTATCATGTGTCTCTAGAGGGACTGGGGAAGCTCTCTAATTTCAGTTTAGCTGGTTTAGCTGATCTGGATTCAGCTCAGCTGGATGGATTTGTTACAATCTAAAGGCCCAGTGGGGCTTTGATCTTTACTGTGGGTAGAGCTCAGATATGTTTCAAGCATATTCCTCCTGGTGCCTTGACTGAAAGTGGGGTAGCTGGCTAGGGGAATCTCCTCTCATCTTGGTGACAGAAGTTTAAGAGGCAACCCCCAATTGCACAATTGTGTTTGTTTTGCAATTCCATATATGCAACATCCTATTGGCCAAAGCAAGTCCCAAGGATGAGCTGAAGGAACACAGGTAAAAAAATAATAATAATTATTATTATTATTCCCACCAGGAGAAAGAGAAAAAACTGAAGTTTTTTGAAATGCAATTAAAACTACCATTTTTTGTTTTTTGGTTTCTAATCATATTCTTTTTATTAGGGCAATGAGTTTGGAGAAATATATTTTTAAAAGTTCCAAACGTATGTGGTTCATTTAATTTACAACTCTGTTATTCATATTAAACAATTGGGAAATAGGGGGTGCTCAGTTTCCCTGGGCTCC
>NW_007732769.1:76299-77978 GCF_000696425.1 Galeopterus variegatus
TGAATATTCAATACATAGAGAAATTATAAAGGCCAAATACCAGCCAAAGGCAGGTGCCAGGTCTGGATCACATACCCCTCTGCCCCGTCCTGTGCTGGTCTCCAGTCAGGTAGTTGAAAAAAGATTCTGACAGCTGGGCCGGGCCGGTGGCGCACTCTGTAGAGTGCGGTGCTTGGGAGCGCGGCGGCCCTCCCACTGAGGGTTCGGATCCCATATGGAGACCTGTCAGCTCACTGGTTGAGCACGGTGCGGGCGCAACACGGAGGGTTGCGATCCCGTTACTGGTCACGAGAAAAGACAAAAAGGAAAAAAAAAAGATTCTGGCAGCTGATGGCAGGGTAGACATGCTTTATTCTGACTTGAGCTCTGCCAGCCAGAGGTTCAGAGCCATTGTCTTGTATACCAAAAGTACACAGTAATGGCAAGAAGCCAAGGAATATATGTGCTGTTACACTACTCTTATATATCTTGTTTACAATGGATGTGCTGAATCCTATCCAGCCGGATATGAGGTGAGGGGGCCTGACTGTACTGACTCCCTTTCCTCACAGCACGGTTGTTGATCACTTTCCTGGAGGCAGCCCTCATGCTGGCTGAGGTGAATATACTTTACCTTGTATCGAACTTACTTTCAGCACATGGCTGCTCACTCTCTGGAGCCAGCCTGCACTTTGTGCTGAACTTTAAGTGTGTTTCTCTTGCTTTTGTGTTAGACTTGATGGCCATAATAAACTTACTTTTGTGTTAAACTTGGTGTGGGCCCTTCTCAGTCTCTGGAGCTATGTGCACTCCCTCTGTGGAACTTGTAATTCTTATCTGTTACATTAAACTTGTTCTCGCTTTCTACTGTGGCTCTGCCCTTGAATTCTTTCTTGGGGAAGTTAAGAACCTGGTAATAGGACTGGGTGGGTTGAGGCTATTGGCCCCCCTGGACCCTACCTCCAACATCAATTGCACTTTGGTCAAAGAACATGTCTGTGTGATGTCAATCCTNCAACTCTGTTATTCATATTAAACAATTGGGAAATAGGGGGTGCTCAGTTTCCCTGGGCTCCGGTTTCAGGACATGCCTCTGGGTTTCCAGCCACTCCCTGAGGCCTCAGGCCCCCTCCTCTGTGCTCTCCCCTGGAGGAAAGTTACTGTTGCCAGTTAGACCTATTTTTAGCACCAACACAGGAAAATGAGACCACATGGGGCTGGTTTATGCAAATCCAGTGGCTGGGCATAATTAATAGAGAGCAGAGAACATTCTTAAATATGCGTGGTGTGTGTGATAGGGTCTGACCAACGAACATGCCCTAGGCAGGGACTGACTGAACATGTGTGAGACTAAATACTACATAACTGGGAGCCACCCTCTTAACTGAATATTCAATACATAGAGAAATTATAAAGGCCAAATACCAGCCAAAGGCAGGTGCCAGGTCTGGATCACATACCCCTCTGCCCCGTCCTGTGCTGGTCTCCAGTCAGGTAGTTGAAAAAAGATTCTGACAGCTGGGCCGGCCCGGTGGCGCACTCTGTAGAGTGCGGTGCTTGGGAGCACGGTGGCCCTCCCACCGAGGGTTCGGATCCCATATGGAGACCTGTCCGCTCACTGGTTGAGCGCGGTGCAGGTGCAACACCGAGGGTTGCGATCCCGTTACTGGTCACGAAAAAAGACAAAAAGGAAAAAAATA
>NW_007732769.1:79539-80439 GCF_000696425.1 Galeopterus variegatus
AAATTTCTTCCTGTACTTCTTTCAATATATGTACTGAGATTATGTTACTAGAAACATGGGGTTTAAAGCTAATATGTCTTCACATTCAATAAAATTTTTCTTTTTTGATTTGTTGATATTACTATTTTATAACAATTACAATCTGTCGTGATTATTAAATCAATAATCATCAATAGATAATAAAACCTTTGGCTAGTCAATTGTATAATCACAAGGTGCCAAATGCTACTCACTGTTTATGTTCTCATCCTGAAGGAAGAACAAAACTTTCAAATGGACAGATTAGATTGTCACCCTCTGAATTTACTGGTCAGTATCAGCATGACTAAATGGGCCACAGAAGAACACATTAAAATGTATTCCTCAATAATTATATATATTCTGGACACAAACTCATCCCAACTCTCTCTCTCTCTCTCTCTCTCTCTCTCTCTCACTTTGTACTCAGACTGAAAGTAGGGAGAGACATGCAATATCTAGAAGTCAGGTTTTTCTTGCTGATGGTGGTGGTGTCTTTTCTGCCATCCTCCTCTCAGTGTCTACCATCCCAATACTTAATAGTAAGCAAGCTCCAAAGCACTAGAGATCTAGCTCATACACACACCAAGTTCACAACTTGATATGTTTGACATTTTGTGAAGTTATGGTCAGGTGCAGTGTTTATCTGTGGTATACAGGCACAGATTCTTTAGATGATAAATCTCTGACCAATTTATTTCTCTCCTTGAATTGAAAGATTATGATAGTTTGATAGATACTTAAAATAATCTTTATCTCCACTAGAATCACAATGGGTTAAACCTAAAAGACTGAAAGCATAATTTATCTTGTACAGAGCCTTTTTGAATTTGTCTAAATTAATCCCTATTTTATGGCTAGAAACTAATACACAGAGAAGTT
>NW_007732769.1:81937-82875 GCF_000696425.1 Galeopterus variegatus
TTATGTTAGGAAGAGGTTATATTCATTTGATCAAATAAGGAAAATATGGCTAGATTTGATTACATGTCTTCGGTCAACAAATTCAATGTTATTTTAATTATACATTACTTGCTTATCTCCTCATAAGAATTATTAAGTAAAATAAGTTGAAGTATTAAATTCATTCACTGAAACCCATCGTACAAATGCAGAACCTGTTCTTTTCCCTGAAAAATACATGTTCAAATTTGGCTGGAGAAATAAGAAAGTACTGAAAGAGGGCTATAAAACGAATCTGTAATACGACAAACCTGAGAGCATAGAAAAGGCAAATCTCTTTCACACTTTAAAACTAGAAACATAAAAAGCATCTGGAAATTGAATTTTCACAGTAGGGGTTGGAAAGGAAAAGTGAGAATATAATGATGTAGTACTTAATTATCATAATTCACCCCAGGTGTTGAAATACTCAGAAAAGATATATTTATGATGAGTATCAAACCTCTTAGTCACAAATTTCTAAAGATAAGGAGTCTTGATGAAACATCATGCATATTATAGAAAGAAGATAAAATAAAGCAAACTTAATTTTTGCCAAGTATTTTTATTTCTTTTCTGATATTCAACTAAAAATGAAAAGTCTTAATAGTTACATGTATTATAATCTGTTTACAAATTAGGTAAGTTTTTGTAATTACACAAAACAATCTTATAAGAATTGGTAAAAGATATTGTTCACCATTCAGCAGCAATTCTTTATAATATAAGGATACTTCAAAAAGTTCATGACAAAATAGAATCAAAAGATAATATGAATAATTTCATGAATTTTTATGAGGTACCCTCATATATAATATTTTATGATAATCTTTTATTATTGGTTCCACTGGAACTATTAAACATGACATAAAAACTAAAAATACAAATGGTTTTTAAAACATACAAATTCACTAATATCA
>NW_007732769.1:84413-85719 GCF_000696425.1 Galeopterus variegatus
ATATAGTGTATACACAAAGGACATCTACAGAGAGAAGGTCAAGTGGTAAAAAGAAAGATCAAAAATATATACATAGCATTGTCAGAGTGTGTTTATTTGGGGAGCTGTGAAAGCTGATATTTTATATAAGGTGATCATGGAAAACCTTGCTTATAAGCTGACACTTAAGCAGTGACTAACATTTGTGAGGAAGCACTTTAACTACCTGTCAAGGTGAAAAATGCAAAGGCATAGAAAACTTTTAAGTACAAATGTCCTGATATGGGGACATTCTTGGATTGTTCAAAAACTAGCAAGTTCTTTCAGTGTGGTTTAAGCCAACTGATAGAGGACATCACTACAGATCCAACAAACAGCAAAGAGAATAAAGAGGATACATTGAAGACATTCTATGAAAATAAATTTGTCTTTGAAAATTTTTGAAAAACACATCCTAACCAATATTGACACAAGAAAAAATAGAACATAACTGTTTAAGAAACTGAATCTACATTTAACACATCATCCCACAGCCCTGGGACAAAAAAACAAATAAACAAACACAAACTCCAGTCCCAGATGGCTTCACTGAATAAATCTTCTAAATGTTTAAGGATGAATCAATGTCAGTATGACACAGACTCTTTCAAAGAAAAAAAAAAAAGAGGGACTTCTCAAATCTTCTGATGAGGCCAGCCTAACCTTGTTTACAAACCCTGACGACATCACCAGAAAAGAAAGTGACAGGCTAATGTCTCTCATAAACATTGCCACAGAATTTTTTAAGAAAATATTATCAAATCCAATTCAGTGATTATATAAACAGGATAATGTGTTCTGAAAATGTGTAGTTAGTTCTAGGAAAGCAACTGGGTTTAGGCCTCTAAAATTATTCACCTGTTTAAAAAACAAAGAGAAATAATTAGAGTCATTTCTATAGAAACAGAAAAATATATGACATAATTTAGCACATGTTCATGATAAATGACTCCACAAAATCAGAAATTGAAGTTTTCTTATTCTAATAAGAGGTATTTTATAAGTGAAGTTAATATTGAAAGTAACATTAAAAATATTGAAATATATCCTTTGAAATTAGAAAAAAGATAAGGATATTCATAACTTTTTGGTAATATTGTACTGTGAATCTAACCAATTCAACAAGTGCTAGAACAATGTTTAAAGGAGTAAAAATGAAAAGTAAAGCTGTCAATATTTAAAGATGTCATTGCTGTGCACAAAGAAACTTCACAAGAAATGTATAAATTTCTAACTAAAATTAATAAATGAATGTAGCAAGGTCACTGGATTAAAAGCCAAGATACAA
>NW_007732769.1:86759-90908 GCF_000696425.1 Galeopterus variegatus
TAAGTGAAACAAGTCAGGCGCAGAAAGAGAAATACCACATGTTCTCACTTATTGGTGGGAGATAAAAGTAAATAAAAAATTTAAATTTAAGAACTTTAGTTGTAAAAATTGGAAGTTTTATTCTTAAATTTATTTAGAAATACAAATATCTAGAATAAGCAATGTGAAATTACAGAAAAAGACAGCTAGAGGGCTTAAGACATATTACAAACTGTAGTAATTAAGAAAGTGTGTTATTGGAGCAATGGAATACTAATAAATCAATATAAGAGAGTAAAGTGTCTGAAAATAGACCAATTAATAAATAGTCATGTGAGTTGCCATGGTATGAATGTTTGTGTCCCTCCAAAATTCATGTTGAAAGCTAATCCCTAATACAAAAGTATTAAGAGGTGGGGCCTTTAAGAGGTGATTAAGCCATGATGGCTCCACCTTTATGGATAACATTAGTTTCTTATGAAAGTCTTGAGGGGGCAAGTTTGCCCTTTTCACTTCTTTTTGCTTTTCCATTTCATCTGCCATGTGAGGACACAGAGTTTGTCCCTTCTGGCGGATGCAGCAACGAGGTGCCATCTCGGAAACACAGACAGGGCCCTCACCAACCACCAAGCCTGCCGGTGTGTTGATCTTTGACTTTCAGCTTCCAGAACTGTGAGAAATAAATTTCTGTTCTTTTTAAATTACCCAGTCTCAGATATTACGCTATGGCGACACAAACAGACTAAGCAATAAGGTCTCCTGATTAATGGCATGCATACAACATATATATATATATATATATTGGGAAAAGGATGGTTTTTATAATAAATTATGTTGAGTCAATTTAGTGTCTGTATGAGCAAAACCAAATCTTAACTCCTATTTTACAGCATTCACAAATATATTTTTTCAATATAAAAATTTACATATTTAGTTCATATATTTCAATATAACGCTGGTTATCCTTCATTATGAATGGCAACTATGAGCAATACAAAGCAATGTTTTTGTTCAACTAAGAAATTGCATGAATTATAATTTATTTTGTTACTACTGCCAACTCTGTTTTATTTTTGCTTAACTTCCTTGGTACACACAGCCTTAGTTTTGGTTGACAAGATTAAAGGTTATATTTAAAAATGTAAATCAAAGACCTTTTGAAAGATGTGATTAAAAGTCACTGCTGAAACAAAATACAAACCTTTGTAAGTATAAAATTAATTAAAATTAGAGAAAAGAAAAACAATTTATTAGAAAAACATATGTAGATTACCTTCAGCATAAAGTAATATAGCATATTTGAATCCCAAACATATTGCTTATATAAAAATTGTGAATGGGCTTAACTTGCATGACAACAAAAGCAGCACAGTCAATTGGCTGACAAAAACAAGACGTCATCTAAACTGTATAGGTACAATGAACTCATGTGAATCAGAACTAGGGGGGGAAAGGAAAAAGATATACCAGGCAATGGAAGCAATAAAGAAAAAGATTCAAATCCTGAAATTAGACAAAAATAAATTAGTCAAAAGACTTACATGTAACAAGGAAGAAAATTTTCAAAGGTGATATAGTAATGAATTTACATGGATCAAATATTACAAGAATCATATTATAAAGTTGAAATTATAAGAGATGCACATTTATTAAAACAGCAAAAAAATGAAATTTTTAGCAATAAATTTAAGAAAATGCAACACCCATATTAAAAACTCTAAAACAATCCTAGCATATGCAAAATTACACTTGAAAAACAGAAACATGTCTTGTTGTTGACAAAGACCAGGATTACAAAAAAGGGAATTAGTTTTTCTAAATTACTTTTTAAATCCAACATGATTCTAAAAGCAACATCAGCAATGTATTTTACTAGAGCCAGATTAGTTAATAGTTATATTGCTATTTAAAGAAAAAACTTGTGAAAATCGATAGGAAAACCCTAGTAAAGAAGAACTCAAAGGGAACTCTATTCCTACTAATATTAAATCATACTAAAGAGCTACTATAATTAAAACAGTGGGGTACTAGCACAGGAACAGATAGAAATATCAGTAGAATAGAATTGAAAATACAGAAATAATTCAAGTCAGTGATGAAGTTTAGCATATGACAAAGTCGTCATCTCACATTGATAGGCAAAGATAGACTTAAAAAAAAAAAGCCTCAAGAAATGGAAAGCCATAGAAACAAATACATAAAATTGAATTGTACATTAAAAAATTTTCATATGGCTCAGAAATCTAAATGTTAACTATACAACCATACAAATACTAGAAGAAATCTAGTGTTAATTACTCCATAGGGATAGGCTACATAGGTATAACTTGAAACCTAACAAAAGAAAAGACTGATACACTTAATTTGATTAAAAATAAAAAAATAAAATATTTTCATGGTGAAAATATATTTATGTATATCTGGGAGAAAATATTTATAACAGATACCACAAAAAAGAACAAGTATCCCTAATATAAAAACAATCTTTAAAGTAAAATAAATAAATAAATAAAATAAAAATCTTAGGGAAAATGCACATGGGAAAAGACATTAACAGTCAATTCACACACAAAAACATCATATGTAAAAATGGCCCTGTGAAAAGTTATTCACCTTCTATCAGAATAGGAGACTCAAATTCAGCTCTTATGAAAGAGAATTTGATGTCTAACAAACTATAAAAGCACTCAGGTATTTATCCTTTAATTGAGGGATCTCCTTTCAAGGTATTTATCCCTAAGCTACACTTTCAACTATACAAAAATGCATATGCACAAACTCACCCACTGCAACTGATATTTTAATGGAAAAATACTTCAAAACAACCTAAATGCTTATACACAAGAAATTATTTTAAAATAATTTTGATCATAAAATTGAGCATTATGCATCTGTAAAAAGATTGAGGAAGATCTCCATAAATGAAATTGATTTTCAGAATTAACTGTTACATAAAATATGTACACCTGAGTAGATATAATGTATTATATTTTGTTAAGATGAAAGGAAATAAGAAAATAGCATTTAATTATTTTGCAAAAAGATACACAGGAAGGATGAAGGAAGAACTAATTAATTTGATCATTTACAAGGGTTGGGCGAAACTGGAGTATCAAAAATAAGAGAAAGAGTGAAATTATGTTTAGCATGCTTCACATAGTTTTGACTTTGGGAAACATATTAATGTTTTATATATTCAAAAACTAAGATTAAATCAACAAGGATGAAAAAATCTACCACTGGATTCAGCTTACTTCAAATGATTAAAATAAGCACATCAAAGAAAAAAAAAACCACATCAAGAAACTCTTGAAAACAGTACTTTCATTCTATGTTCTCATTCAAAAGTAAAAATAACTGCAAACTAATCCAGAACACGAATTAGTACGTTTGTCTTTTGAATAGATAATGGTGTTGCCATTCTGAAACTATTTTATGTGTTTTTCAGTATTAAGCAAATGAGAAAATATTGAGAAAGTGTTGAGAGTCAGGGTTCTCCCTATTGAAGGAAGGAGGTATAACATGGAACTGGGAAATTTAAAAAAAATTTTTTGTATTGGATTAGAACTGCAAGTATTCCCATATAACTGGGACAGAAATAGTGATTTGTAAATATCATTCACCATGAAAATAAAACTTATTCTTTGACTCTTAAAAAAATTAGTAATTCCAGGGTTGGGGCAAGAGATATACAATATGACCATCAAAATGCTTGAATCAGAAAGTAAGGAAATGAAAAAATAAAAATAAAAATGGGATTATGTTAAAAGAGTATGGAAAGAAGGTAGAAGGAGCTACTACTGTAGAATCAGGCATAATTTGAACATCAAAATGAATAATGATAGTAATAGATTATAACTCACTGAATAAATTACAATCCATACTTACATAAATGGGTATAGATAGGTGATAGACTATAGATTATAGACAATAGACTGATACATGACAGACAGGTAGATACATAGATAGACAGAAAGATAGACGAGAGAAGGCAAAACTCTTTTTTTATTTTTTATTTTTATTTTTTTTTATTATTATTATTTTTTCCTTTTTTTTTTGGTCTTTTTCCATGTCCGGCAATGGATCGCAACCCTCAGTGTCGCCCCCCATACCGGACCGGGACCAGCAATGGGATCGCAACCCTCGGTGTTGCTCCCGCACCTCGCTCAG
>NW_007732769.1:91204-96278 GCF_000696425.1 Galeopterus variegatus
CTCTTTTTTTATTTTTTATTTTTATTTTTTTTTATTATTATTATTTTTTCCTTTTTTTTTTGGTCTTTTTCCATGTCCGGCAATGGATCGCAACCCTCAGTGTCGCCCCCCATACCGGACCGGGACCAGCAATGGGATCGC
Source organism: Galeopterus variegatus (assembly GCF_000696425.1). Lineage (NCBI taxonomy): Eukaryota > Metazoa > Chordata > Mammalia > Dermoptera > Cynocephalidae > Galeopterus > Galeopterus variegatus. The sequence goes on from NW_007732769.1 coordinate 91,346, forward strand.
AACCCTCGGTGTTGCTCCCGCACCTCGCTCAGCCAGTGAGCGGGAACCGGTCGGTATGTGGGATCCAAACCCTCGGCGGGAGCGCCGCCGCGCTTCCCAAGCAGCACACTATAGCAGTGCGCCACCGGGCCGGCCCCAAAACTCTTTTTTTAAACAATAGAATGCCACATAATAAATGTATAAGAAGAGAAAAGATTTGGAAAATCACCATTTTTCAAACAACATAGTAATAATTGATTCAGCTAAGATTCATCAATGGAGACAAAGATTATTGGGTAAATGAAGAATAGAATATTTATAAGTCTCATAACCTCTCCAAACGTATTACTTAAGCAAAAATTCTGACTGTAAAGAAGAAAAATCTTGTGGATACCAACTTAACTAGATGATCAAACTTCATCCAGGATAATGAGCTAAGAATGATAAAAGTCACACATACAGTTATCCTGACAAAAATATATAATCTGAATATAATCATGAAGAAATACTAGGCAACAATAATTTAGGTTCATTTTACAAACAACTTGCCTGTGCTCTTCAAAATACATCAGTATCATAAAAGAAAAAGAAAGGCTGAAAAATTAGTTCAAGTTAAAGGAAACTAAGGAAACAAGACAACAACCCGAAGTTTGTGATGGTAGATTGGATCAAGGATGTTGGTGGATTTCTGTAAGGGCCATTCATTCTTAAAACAATTAACAAAATTAGAATATGGGCTTAATAAAAACAGTAACACTGTGTTATTTTTAAATGCCCCTAATTTGATCATTTGATTGCATATGTGAACAAATGTCCTTGGTGTTAAAATACTTATGACAAAATGTTTGGGGATATGGAGCAAAATGTCAACTTGTATAAATCTGAATGCAGTTTATATGAATGAATTTCGCATTTTTCTTGCAATTCTCTTGTGAACTTGAAGTTATTTAAAATAAGAGCTGAAAAAGATTTAGACCAAAAATCAGAAAAGAAGGGTAGGATTTACTGCCCGTTATTGGTGCTCACAAATACCCATCACCTCTTTTGGACAAAATACTTCTCATTTCTGGAAAGGAACAGAAAATATCTTTTAAAAAGTAATTTTTCTTCCAAAACTGTTGCTTATATTATAGTATATGCTATAAAAATTACATTAAACTGAAAAAGCATGCTAATTATAGATCAGATTGACTATAAATTTATACATCTAGCAATATAACTAATTTATACTGTTTTATTTGACTTGTTTGCCACACTGGAAAGGAAATAAAAAAAAATTTTTAGCATATGTAATATATGCCACTTTTCATGCTAAATTTTTGATAAAGTACTATCCAAATTACAGTAACTTCTAAGATACCAGAATCAATATTAAAGTTTTCTCATATTTGCAAAACACAGTTTGTACATTAAAGATGCACAGAAGACATTTTGAAGCAATTGTGGTCTATATTATTTAACAGAAAATTTAATGAGAACTCGTAGTGTGGTCACAATGATTCTTCTGATCAATGAACCATGATTAAGTAAATTAAGTGTCAGTGTGGACAATCAAGTGAAGATGTAAAGCTCTCTTATCCTATCCATAGCCTATAACTAAGGTATATTGAATACAGTCTGATGGTTATTGCTTAAGAAAAGTATTTTTTCCCCTTAAAAAAAAGATTCCACTTCACAGAAATAAAAGTACATTAGGTAGGTAAGAAGCTTGTAACATAATTAAATTCAGTGCTACCATTTCAGTAAGGATTACTGTTAAATACACAACCAGGATAGTACTATATATGAATATATGAAAGGCTATTAGATTATAAGAAGGAAAAGTAATTTTCACCTTCTGCTTTCAGTAACCTTGAACCTTCAACTTGAACGTGCTGACCACCACTCTGCGGAGGATGCTGGACACCTGAGTTGTCTTGCCTTCATGCTTTAAGCAAACTGTACAGCACCAGTACAGTATCCTTTGGACCTTCCTCATATTAGCAATGAATGTAAGAGTAGATACGACAGCTCTGGAGACCAGTGTAAAGACTGGTGGAATTACTGGCAAGTAACGGATGAATATATATGCTGTCTGCTCTGGGGTTTCAGTAGTAGGAAAGATTTTCCAGCCAGGTTTGCATTTTACCATCAGAGCCATTAAAACTCAAGGAATCACGTGGGCTTAAGCATTAGATGTGTTCCCCACAGAAGCCAATACAGACTGACGACCAAGACCTTCTCAATAATTTTGATTTCAGATCTTTTGCTCTCAGAATTTGCACAAATTATTTTCTACTATCAGACTACTGGAATCAAATGCACCAATTTAGTTACTAAAATTCAATTTCCTGATTCCCCTCTCCACCTGTGGAATTAAAATATTTATGGTGGGGTCCTAAAATCTGCAATTTTTCAAAACACCTCAGGTGACATATGTGTGGTAAAATTTGGAAACTACCGCACTATGCTGTACTGCATACATGGAAATTCTTTCTTTGGGAGCTTATTCATGGTAATTCTAACAGAAGTTAAGCTCTTTCTCAAAAGCCATATTCATGCCTCCTAGCAAATAAATCGCCACCTTCATTCTGAATGAGAAGAAAACAATAACATAAAATAATGCAGTGTGAATAAAGATTCTAAGTTTAAAGACTGAGAATTTGAAAGCAAATGAGATGGAATCACTGAAGAAAGGAAGAGCAAGAACATGTCTGTTAGTAAACAGTACTTCATGGCATTCGAGTTTCTAACTACAAGGAAATGGAAATGAAAGTATAATTCTGTAACTCATTGTGTATGCTAGTAATAGCTTAAGAGAAATACATTATTTCATGAAATTGCTTACCCTCAGGTTGCCTTTTCCAACTCTTTGAATTGACACTTACAGTATGCTAAACTAATCGTAAGGCACAATTAAAGACTCCAGATGTGACTGTGATTTAGCTTGTTGAAAGAAATGTGAGATGCTGATGATCAATGCTAATTTTTTACATTCTGCTCAAATCTTGGCAGTAACATGAGTAAATCCCACACGATGTTGTTGCACCATATTAATTATTTTTTCTTACTTTACTCAAATATGTCACACATTTGAAATTAATAGATTTCTTCAGATAACAACAAATAGAGGAATCTGCCAAATATGTGTATGTGGTTTTTCTGAGTGAGAGACATATACCTAGAATAAATTACTAATGCCAACTGATTTATCTTTTTATAACCTGGGAACAATGCACTTTATTCCCCCTCTTTGTGTCCAGTTTGTTATTGTTATAAAGTAACCTAAAGTAAGTATTACAAGTGAATGGGGATTTCCACAAGTGAGTATTTTCAATATTAGCACATGTTCTTATTTCTTGAAGTCAATGATAAATATCTCAAATAATGCTTGGTATTATGAGTTCTTCACCTGTTTTCTCTGGTACTAGAACATTGGACAGCAGATACATTCCACAATAAATCCAGTGAGGGAGGAGATATATGACAGTGAATATATTGGCTTAGCCAAATTTGAGTTAAATTTGGCCTTGCCATTTAACTAGCTCTAAAATCTTTGGCAACAGACATTGCCAAGCTTTGGTATTTTTATCTATCTATAAAAATATTAGTGCTTATCCTACATATTATTTATGATGATTGAAATGTACAATGTATGTGAACTGTTAGTCTGAGTTTTCTATGTTTAATAACCAGCCAGTTTTTATGAGGATGATGAAAGTAGTTAATTATAGAAAAAATGTAAGTACATTGGATTTGAATTCATTTATAGAAATCAGAGACCCAAAGACAGAAAAATAACCTTGAGAATGACCTAGGTATAGCAAAATATTGAGAAAGTCTGAAAGCGAAGTCAGCAAATCAGAGGAAATACTGTAGCTACAAATCCAGGTGAGAGAAAGTCATAAGGATCTTTCTTAATTTTAAGATTCTTTTTTTTTGACTGCTGGCCGGTGCGGGGATTCAAACCCTTGACCGTAGTGTTATAACACTGTGCTCTAACCAACTGAGCTACTGAGCTAACTGGCCAGTCCTATTTCAAGATATTAAGATCTCTATTTCCATATTTGTTATTACAAAAATGTCTGGAAGACACTCAAAAATTCTTGCTAAATTGATTTTTAAAGGAGTGTCTCAGGCATTAGAAATTGAAGAGTTTCTGTTTCATTGATTGGTGATACAGCCTGTAGACACCTTAGTGATGAATGAGGAGATAGTCAAATGCAAAAGTTCTGGTGATTCTGATAACACATTAGCAGGTAAGAAATTTTTATACTGAAAATATATGGTAATGTCCTATGCATTGTTTTATGGCAATGCAGAACAAGAGTTACAAAAAGTATTCCATATGTCTTTTTGAGGAATTTTAAATAAGGTATTTGAAAGAGAGGGAATGGGATCCTGACTTCCAGTGAAAGATTTGGTCTATTTAAAAATATGATTCTTCATTTTTAGAGTCTTTTAGAATCAGAAAAATGTGAGCTATTTACTTACATTTGTTGCTGTAACACACAAACCCCCTAATCTCCATTCTTCAACAGATATGATTTTATTTCTTGGTCTATTAAAGTCAAATTTGCAGTGTTGGGGTGGAGGGTGCATGTAGTCATTCAGGAATACAAGTATCTGGAAGGCTCTGCCATGTATAGCAGGTGACTTCCAAGGTCTCTCTGTCAGCAGATGTTGACATAACCCTGCCCACAGCCCCATGGAGCTTACCAATACAGTACATTTCAGCCTGGCTTCCACCACCAGCATCTCTATCATTTGCCTGAGAGCTTTCTTTGACAATTTGAACCCACCCTACTTGCAAACAGCAGGCTGGAAGTGCTACTGGCAATGTACATCTTCAGTAATAGCACTCAACTAATGACTGATGGTGTAAACATAGAGATCCCCCCACACTTTTGTAAACACTATAGAACTAACTGTGTTTTCCCTCTATATCTAGCCCTTAATGATTAAATAAGACTGT
>NW_007732769.1:96690-116677 GCF_000696425.1 Galeopterus variegatus
TATCATAAACCCTAGATTAAGGTGTCCTATCAAGGTACAATCAAATATAGCAGTATGAAGCACTTGATGAAGAATGAGGATTATATGAGATTAGAGGATCATATGATAAAAGGATTCTAGGTAAAATGATTGGGAAAAAATACCAAAATTAAGCTGGTACATGTTCACGAACAAATCTGTGTGAAGAAATCAAGTAAATTATTACTTAACTCAGATAAATTTAATATATAACAGTAAAATTGCTGAATTAAGCTTATTTCATCTTATCTTACAGAAGTTAATTATGTTGCAATCATATATTTTTAAGAATATACACACACTCAGGCACTCACAAACATGTCTTATCACAACCTGTAAAATCTACATGGAAATCATGGTCCTAACTCTATAATATCACCATTTAATATACCTACAATATGTGTTCAGGAATACAAGTATCTGGAAGGCTCTGCCATGTATAGCAGGTGACTTCCAAGGTCTCTCTGTCAGCAGATGTTGACATAACCCTGCCCACAGCCCCATGGAGCTTACCAATACAGTACATTTCAGCCTGGCTTCCACCACCAGCATCTCTATCATTTGCCTGAGAGCTTTCTTTGACAATTTGAACCCACCCTACTTGCAAACAGCAGGCTGGAAGTGCTACTGGCAATGTACATCTTCAGTAATAGCACTCAACTAATGACGGATGGTGTAAACATAGAGATCCCCCCACACTTTTGTAAACACTATAGAACTAACTGTGTTTTCCCTCTATATCTAGCCCTTAATGATTAAATAAGACTGTCAAAAGCAGATGTCCATCATGGTTGAAGACCCTATATCCTGTCTCCCCCATACACTTACCTATACAAACCCCAGCTGTCAGTTGATTTGAGTAGCTCTGTCTCCCTGTCAACATCTTCCAAGTTAAAAAGATTTGTCTGTAAGTTTTGTATGGAGGGTGTGATTGGTGATCCTATAGTGGCAAGCACTCAGACCCAAATGGGTCAGGGGTTTCCCCAACTAAGTTGGCATCTCACATACTGGCTGACAGTGAAGGAGAATCCCACAGGACTCATTCATCACCAGTAGGAGCAAGTGGATAAGTACCCCATTTCTCTTGTCCCTTTGGTGGGATAACTGGAGGAGTATGCTCTACACCGACACCTTGATATGTATTATATCCCCCATGTTTTATGTATTAGTAGCTTGATCTCCACTATGACTGTTAAGAGGGTGGGAAATCCTATTAAGGTAACTGAAAAGTGGGGCCTTGAGGAAGTGATTAGACCATGTCATAGTGAATGGATTAGTAATGGTGGTCAGCGGCATGGTTCTGAGGGTTTTAAAAGAAGAGCACATGAGAAGTTCTCTCTCTCTATTCCACCATTGTCTGCCATGTGAGACTCCTGGGTCACTGTTGCCACCACCAAGGCCTTCACCAAATGTGTTCCCTGGACTTTGGACTTCCCAGCCTCCAAAACTGTAAGCAATAAATTTCATTTTCTCAAAAATCACCCATTTCCAGGTATTTGTGTTATAAGCAGCAGAAATTGACTAATACACCCCTCAATTCCACAATGGTGTTAAACTCCAGTTACTTACAGTGTTAATTTGCTTGATCACATGTCCTTTATTGTCTGTCTCCCTGTAGAGCTAGGACTGGATCTGAAGCTCACAGACCCCTCAAGCCCGTTGTCCAGACTCGGCCACAAACCCTTCACACACAGGTCTACAAGCTAGGTAACAGGAAAAAAGTCCTTGGAGCCATGGGTGAAGAAACAACAGGCTTTATTTTTAGACACAAGCTCTGCTGACCAGCAGTTCAGAGCCACTGCCTCACACACTCTGAAGAACACACAAGAATAGCAACAAGCTAAAAATACACAGGTGTGCATGTGCACTAACTCTACTCCCACATAACTTGTTTACAAAGAATGCTGTGCTGCACCACCCCCAACTGGACCTGAGGTGAGGGGGCCTGACTAAACTACTCTATTTTCCCTACACTCCCCTTTCCTGCTTAGATGAGTGTGGAAGAAAAGATATGAAAGTCTACATATTTAATTGTTAATGTAGATCACTTGATGAAGAATGAGGATTATATGAGATTAGAGGATCATATGATAAAAGGATTCTAGGTAAAATGATTGGGAAAAAATACCAAAATTAAGCTGGTACATGTTCACGAACAAATCTGTGTGAAGAAATCAAGTAAATTATTACTTAACTCAGATAAATTTAATATATAACAGTAAAATTGCTGAATTAAGCTTATTTCATCTTATCTTACAGAAGTTAATTATGTTGCAATCATATATTTTTAAGAATATACACACACTCAGGCACTCACAAACATGTCTTATCACAACCTGTAAAATCTACATGGAAATCATGGTCCTAACTCTATAATATCACCATTTAATATACCTACAATATGTGTAGTTTGTCTTGAAATAAACCCTTTTATAATCAATATAGAGGAATGAAGACCAAATTAACTCTTTTTCAGATTGTCCAAAATGATATCTATATAGAGATGCCTAGACCAAGAAGCCATATCATTTTTACGTGATAAAAGCAGAAATACAGATTTTGAAATGTGTGTAATGACAAATAAGAAAATGTATTTTTTAAATATACTTTCTAAGAACAATCATTTATCCAAGGAATGAGTTTGTTGAAATCAGGAGTGTTGGGAATCTGTTTCCTATCATGTATTCACAATATTTTAAAATCAGAGTAAATAAATATCTTATTTGTTTCATTAGTGGAGAAATAATTTGGGGAGTAAAATATATATGTTAGAGTGGCCAAATAAATTTATTATTATTATTATTATTATTATTATTTTACTACCATAAGGTAACACATATATAGCTTATTCTATTATTTACATGTTTCACAAAACAAGACAAAAATTAATCTAATTGATATCTACATTATATATGAGTGTGTATGTGAGTATATGACAAAAATAAATCACTCTTGCCTATGCCTCTATACATTTTAATTTCACAAATGAATATATCCACAAAGGAACAGTTATAGTTTTGAGATGAAAAAAATGTGTGCATATATGTCATTTCCATAATTTTTAAACTACTCTCCTTTTCCTTTTAAAATACTTTTCAACTGTGTTTTTATTACATTTGCCACACTGTACTTTTCTTTTCACTTTATATATGTCTGTCTTACTAACCTCTGAACTTTTTGAGGATGCTAGCTATATCTTATGCTAAATAGAGTAGAGGAATTAAATATGTCTTCATGGTTTGGAAAATTGGAATTGCCATTTAGAGAAGCTTGTGCTACATGCTATTTCATTCATCTTTCATTCATCCATTTATAAAATTGTTTCAAGCATTGACCACATGCTCACCCTGGTGCTAAGGGCTAAAAATACAAGGTGTTATGAGATATGGAGCATAAACTTTATTCTAAAATCTGAGAGAGTCATTAAACGGTATTGAGCAGAGGAAAAATATGTATGATTTGTGTTTATGCAGAGCATTCTAAGGGAAGTAGTGAGGATCTGAGAGTAGAAAATTAAATAAAAATGGATAAGTAGAACATATTGTAATACTCAATATGACAGAATTTGAGCTACTAATACTGTGTATGTTTGATACAAACATTATAAAGTTCTCTATTATAGCTGGTCCACAGATATGGCCCCTAATAAATGAGACTTCCTAGCATTCATGCAGTGTAGACTCTTCCACTTTGAATCTGAGCTTGCCCTGTTATTGTCTTTGATCAAGAAAGTGCAGCTGAGGTGATTCTTTAACCTCCAAAAGTAGTCCTTAGTAGACTTGAAGTGGCCACTTTCATCTTTTAGAGCACTACCTCTTAAAAAACCAGTCACCATGCTGCTGGAAATCCAAGACACATGAGGAGGCAACACTGAGGAAAACTGTGCTGTTCTCATCAACATCCAGGGAGGAGCTCCCAGCCAACAGCCAGTGTTAGAACCACATGAGTGAAATGTCTCCAACATTCCAGCCCACTATAGACTCCAGATGCTTGTGGTACCAGATGACAATGACATGGAGCAGAAGAACCATCCAGATGAACCCCAATCAAAAAACAGAATTAGGGATAATAAGTTAGAGATAATAAAAATGATTGTTGTTTATACCAGTAAGTTTTAGAATGGATTTGTAATGCAACATAGATAACCTAAGCATATATTGGTACCAGAAGTGTGTTGCTGCCATGACGACAAACTGAAACATGTGGCATCATCTTTGGGAACAGCTGTCAGGTGCAAGCTGGAAGGGCCTTAAGGAGAATATCAGTGAAGGCTGAAGGAGAAATGAGGGAATGTTTTTTGGAAGCTAGAGAGAAAGGTGCCCTGTGTTATGTATTTTTAAGGCACTATTTCCTACAAAAAATGTAAAAAAATAAAAATGTACTCACGGAACTTGTAAATCTGACTAATAACATTTCCTACATTTAATAGAGAAATAGTGCTAGTGGGCCTCTTTAGATTTTGGACATAATATATGCTTCATTTGGGCATGTAATTCCAATGCTGGTGTCAAGTGGAATGCAGAGAACAGGTTCTTTACCAGGTCCAGGCCACTTTGCAGGCTGCTCTGCCATTTGCGCATGTGACCCAGAGGATTCAATTGTACTGAAGTTAGGAATGAAGTCTGGAATGTTTGGAAGGCCCCTGTGTGTGAATCACAGTATAGGTCTTTGTAATTTTTGAGCAAAGCTATCCTATCCTTTGCAGATAATTATTCTCCCATGGTGAAAGAGCTTCATGCTTGCTTTTGGGCCCTATAAGTTTAAACATTTGAGCTTTGGCCATAAATTTATCATGAAATTCCAGATGCCCATCATGAACTGGGCATTGTCTGACTAATCAAGCCATAGGGTTGGATGTGTACAGCAGCACTGAATCTTCAAATGGAGGTAATGCAAATAAAAAAGGCTCAAGCCATTACTGAAAGGACAAATCACATGAGAAAATGCTCATGCTTCGTGATTTCAGTTGCCATTACAATGCTGCCCCTTTCTCAACCAGCAATTATGGTTTGTGGGGAGTTCTTTATGGCCAGGCTCTAGGGGACAAAAATTTGGCCTGGTTTACAGATAATTCTATGTAACATTCTGGTACCACCCAATAGCAGACATTGGAATTATTAGCACCCCCCTGAGGGGTAGCTCTGAAAAGTTTTTAGAGAAAAATCTTATCAAACATTCAACCTTGTTAATTTGGCCTGGAAAGAGAAATGACCAGAAGTTCAGATCTACAGTGATCTACAGAGGCAGTGGCTCACTATAGATATGTAATAGTTTGGATTGAGAATCTGGAGTTTGGAAGGAATGTGATTGGAAAATTGTGGATGAGGAGGATATGAAACAGGTATGTAGAGAGACATTTCTAATAAAGGTGTGATGTCGGGCCTTAAAAACTAACGCCACCTTAAGTGATATTACAAGTGGCGCCATTAACGTGGCAGCCTAAGATGGCGCCGGGAGGAAGTAGGGTGGGAGTGTCTGCGGGAACCTTGCCTTAGCCCTTATTGGCCAAATAGTTGCTTCCGCACTCGTGAACACTGTGATTGCAATAGCTAGGCATTGAGACAGGATGCATGCTCTCGTAACCTTTAAGCTGATTGGAGGATGTAAAAACCTCCCTTCCCCATTTGCCTTTAAAAGCAAGTGCTTGTGTGATAATAAACGGAACTGCTAGACAGAACCCCCGCTGCATCTGAGTGTCCTTTAATGGGCTGGTTGGGGCTGGCGGTGTGCTCACCTCTCTTCACGGCTCTCTTCCCCCATCTCCTCCCAATGGGGACCGGAGGGAAAGAGGAATCTGGGCCATTCGCTTGCCCACCAAAAGGAACGAGACTAGGGCTGTTCGGGTCAGCCGGCAGTGGACCCGACAGTGTCTGTGACCCCTGCCAATGTTTTATAAAGAACAAGAGAAGCAGAAGAGAATCTTCATGATCAGGTGGACATGATTAATGACTCCTTGAATATCAGCTGACTTTTCTCCAAACCATCTTTCCCTTGCCCAGTGAGCTCATGAATAATGTGGTGATGGGGACAGGGATGGAAGTTATGTATGAGCTTAACAATATGAACTTCCAATCACCAAAAATCTGTTTACATCCACTACTGAGTGCCAAACCTGCCAATAGCAGAGACTGATGCTGATAACACAGTATGCCACCATTTCCCCAGAGGACCTTGCAACCACATCAGGTCAATTCTATAATGAAAAGTAGAGTGATTTGTTCTCACTGGGATAGATAATTACTTTGGATATTGATTTACCTTCTCTGCTTTAAATGCTTCTGCCAAAAAAAAAAAAAAAAAAAAAACCAGAAAAAAAAACATTATGTACATACTGCATGTCTAAACCTCATCAAATTTATCCCAACATTATTATTTCTGTCTTTTTAACATCATTGTTTATTATCAGGGAACTCATTTTTATAAAACAAAGTGTGCTAATGAGTTCTTGCATATGGAATTCACTGGTCTTATCATTTTTCCATCACCCTGTTAAATATTGGAATGACTTGTTACAAATTTAATTATGGTGCCAGCATGGTGGTAACCTAGTGGGACTAGGGCTGGGATAATGTCCTCCTTGATAAAGTATATGATCAATATCTTATGCTGTTTCAATGATCAATATCTTATGCTGCAGCATGGTGGTAACCTAGTGGGACTAGGGCTGGGATAATGTCCTCCTTGATAAAGTATATGGTATTTCAGTGATCAATATCTTATGCTGTTTCTCCCAGAGCCTTAATTTATTGTTCTGAGAATAGAGAAATGTAATTGCTAGTACCTCCTTTCATAATTATCCCTAATAATACACTGTGAATTTTTTCCTTTCTTCCCTGGAAACCTGGGCTCTGCTGGATTAGAGTTTGAATTCTCAAAATGCCACACCTCCAACATTCTTGTTCCCTGGTTATTCAATAAAACATTAATATACTTCCAAGAAGAAATTATTTTGTGGCATAATTAAAATCCCAAGTCAATTGGTCACATAAAACTGAATATTCTTTACCCAATAAGGTACACTTTTAAAACATAGCAGCACAAAAGCAAGTAAGGGAGATTTAAAGCAGGAAAAGGATTCAACACACTACTTCTGACTTTGACAATGGAGGAGGCCATGTGATGAGACCTCTGAAGAATAGGCTCAGACCCCGGCCAACAGCCAAGAAATAGAAACCACAGTCCTTCAACCATAAGAAACTGAATTCCGCCAACAACCTGAAATAATTTGGAAGTATGTTCTTCCCTAGATCCTCCCATAAAAGCCTAACTGACAGCCTAATTGACACCTTGAGTTTTTCTCTGGGAAACCCCAACAAGAGAACCCAGTTGAGTCATGCTAGACTTCTCCTCTGCAAAAACTGTGAGATAATAAATTGGTGTTTTAAGCTACCAAATTTGTGGTAATATTTTGCACATAATAGAAAATTAATACAAAGGTTTTGGTTTCCAAGGAACCAAACAGTCCTATTGACACTGAACAATAGTTTCATTAAACTGGAGATCATGGCTGCCACCAAGCTACTTGGTTCATGGCAGGCAAAGAAGGGGGCTTACTTTACTGACAGGGGAAATTCATTTGGTTGCTGCCACAAAATGAGGATAATGATAAATATGTCTGTTATCTATGTAATTTGCCTAAGCTGGAACTATGCTTCTCACAATCACCTTTCTAGTATGTTCCTGGGATAGAGTTGGTCAACAGAAATTTACCTGGTATTGAAAAGGTGGAAGCAAAACAGAAGACATTAATCTCTGAAGACTGTAGTGGTAACAGAAGCATATATGAAGATGCTAGCATATTCTAGTATGCCTGATAACCAATAATGTCAGAAACACTACCAGGCACAGAGGTAGTAGTTATCACTGAGCATGTCCCACAGCTCTTCTTTCCATTCTCACTCCAGCAGTGACATGCCTGTTTCCCATACTCTCCTGCAAGTATTGACTTGTCTGCTTTCACTACTGCTTCAGGTTGATGGAAAGCCTTGTCTCTAATCCTCCAACCAGCTCTTCAGGGTTTCTACTTCACAAAGCTCTCTACACCTGTGTAAGGCCATATTCCTACTGTAAATGTCTTTTTTTTCATAATAATTATACTGGTCTGCTTCCCTGATTTATCTCTGACTTGAGTAACAATTTAATTCCTTCCAACAATTCTGCTCACCTCTCCCCCTTAATGGCTCCTCTGCAGCCAACCCATCTAGCTCCATGCCTAGAGTTTCCAGTTCTTTCTGCCCCCTCTGGGACTAAATGAAACACTAGATTGGAGAGTAAGAGATGTGGCAATCTGATGAGGCATCTAAGTGACAATATCATACAGAAGTAAGGAAAAATTAACTCCTTGTGAAGTGAACTTGGATCAGTGCAAAACAGAACATGCAAGGCAGCCTGGTGAAAGAATGTGCCTCCGTTTCTATGGACTAATCTGTAGCACAATTTTTTCATGCATTACATATCAAATGTGTGCACCTGCCAAGAGATGTATATTGCTTCTTTTGGCTTATCATGAAGCAGAGCAATCACCATATTGGATTACTTCGTATTGCTTCTCATCCTCTGTATCTCCTTTCCTCACTTTCACTCTTTTAGGGCTCCACCTACCAAATAAGGATCTTTGATTTAGGATCTTTGTTGGGTCAGCCTTCAGCAGACCTGAACAGCCCTAGCCTTGTTATCAATCTTTCCCTAGGTGTCCCTTCTGGTGGGCGGGCGGATGGTCCAGATTCCTCTTTCCCTCCATCCCCATTGGAAGGAGATGGGGGAAGAGAGCCGTGAAGAGAGGTGAGCACAGCCACCAGCCCCAACCAGCCCGTTAAAGGACACTCACACACAGCAGGGGTTCTGTCTAGCAGTTCCGTTTATTATCACACAAGCACTTGCTTTTAAAGGCAAATGGGGAAGGGAGGTTTTTTACATCCTCCAATCAGCTTATGCCAGGAGTATGACACTCTCCTATCTCCTTATAATGGAAGTTCCCTACTGTTTTTTCTATAGCTCTGAGAAAGAGGCAATGTTCTGCACGAAGTGGGTTATATACTAAATAATTTCCTTCTGTTCCAGAGTCCTAAAGTATAGCCAGGTGGACAAACTGGCAAGGAATGCTGTTTTTCAAAACAAGGTTAAGATCTTATTGGACTGATTCAGCCATTTTTAAGACAAGTAGAATATGACGTAGCACATTAAAGATTTAGCATTAGTAATTTCTCCACTAGTACATCCAGTATTCAGGCCAAGCTTTAACTGTAGCTCTGGATTATATATGAGGTTTACCACTGAGTAATGGAAAACAAGGTAATAAAATAAAAGAGGAAATATATCAAATGGAAAAGTTATCTCCTTTCTTTAATGATAATGAGGTCATCGCTTTTTAGTGCAATAAATGTTTTAACCCAGAGATAAATACAGGCAAAGTAAGTACAATAAAAACCAAACAAATCAAAACAATACCATTGTGCTACTACTAGTACCATCAACAACAACAGAAAATAGGTGCAAGTATCTTCACTTTACAAATCTTTACATCCTTTAATTGAAATACAAACAATGGCCAGTATTTTGCATGTCAATTTTATTCTTCCATTTTCCTAAAGTTTAAAAATTAAGAAATAATTAACAGCCTTTTTTCCTGTATTAAATAGCTTCTCAAATGAATAGACTTATTGACATTTCAAAAATCCCATGCACTTTAGCCCCACTAGATTCCTTTGTGAATGCTGGACAACAGGATAGAGTGTATAACTGTCATATTTTATAATTTTAGCCTAGAGTCTGTATTATAATAAGCTAGTTAACTTCCTTTTTTATATATAGTAAATAATATAGAGTTATTTCCTTTGTCTATAAATGATAAAAAACATAATAAACAATATACCCAATTTGCAGTCTCTGAGGCAGTGTGCAATAATTTTCTCAAAGTAGCCTAGAAGAAAAATTGAATTTCAAGCAATATTCAGATTTTATTTACCTTATGAGATTGAATATGGAACAGTCATTTAATTTCCCTATGATAAAAATTTTGGCATTCTTCAAGCACTCAACTACTTTCTCAATATTTACTTAATATCCTTTTTCTTTCCTGAGATCCTGTCCACGATACCACATTACATATATTATGTCTCCTTAGGCTCCTCTTAGCAGTCACAGTTTTGAAGAGTTTCTTTATTTTTGACGACATGGACCATTTTGAGGAGCACTTGTCAGGTATTACCACATTACATATATTATGTCTCCTTAGGCTCCTCTTAGCAGTCACAGTTTTGAAGAGTTTCCTTATTTTTGACGACATGGACCATTTTGAGGAGCACTTGTCAGGTATTATATAGACCATTCTTCAGTATGGGTTTGTCTGATGTTTTCCCTCATGATTAGATTGAACTGTGCAGGCTACGGATGATGTAAAACTTGATCACCTGCCTGACATAGTGTTTCTCAGGTTTCTCTGCTATCATTTTGCTCCTTTTTCTTTTCTCCCATATTGTTATTAGAAACCAAGATCTGGGCACTAGGTGTGTTCATTGTATATCTCTATGTTATGTTATCTCTACCTATATTGAATTACGTTGAATTCATATTGAAGTATTCAACCCTAATCCAGTACCACATGGCTCATTTTAGCCTTCCAAAATGGTTTATTTATAATTTCCCACATCATCAGTGAGAAAACTTACTCCCACCATCCTCCATTCATTTACTTATTTCTTCAATTCAGTGTACATGAAACATGTTAACCCATACCCCCAGGGAAGCAACTTTACCAACTAGAATTCAGTGCCCATATACAGTATTTTTTTGTTTGCTCTCTTGTTTGCTTTGTCCTTAGAGTCTCCACTTATTTTCCCAGTTACTTAGGTAAGAACCTTTTTTCCCTAACCCTAGTAAGTGGGTTTATGTTGTACATTTATAATACAGTTAAATTATTTTGTCACTTTCTAAATTCCATCCTGAGGTCAGCCAGTTCCCTGACTGATTTTGTTTTATTCACATACATTAAGGTTTATTATTTGTGCCATAATTTTCTATGGGTTTTATCAAAAGATAGTGCCACATATAACTCTACAGTGACATATAGAACAGTTTCACCACAACAAAAATTCCTCCTGTGGTTCATCCATTCAGTCTTCTTCCCAACCAAACACCGGGTAGCAACTGATCTGTTTTCCATCTCTGCAATTTTGCTTTTTCCAGAATCAGAATGTCATATGAATAGAATCACACAGTATGTAGCTGTTTCAGACTGGCCTGTTTCACTTAGCAATATGCAATTAAGATTCATTCATGTTGATGTGTGGAATGATAGTTCATTAATTTTTATCTTTAAAAGGTGTTTTATTTTAAAGACCTACCATCATTTGTGTATCCATCTACCTGGACGTCTTGGTTACTTTGGTTTTGAAAATCAAGAATAAAATTGCTATAAACTTTTACATACAGGTTTTCAAATCATTTGAGTAAATACCTAGTGTACAATTGATGTTTTGTATGGTAAGATTATGCTTAGCTTTATAATGGAATGCCAAGTTGTCTGCCAAAGTGACAGTTACATTTTTCATTCCTACCAGCAATGAATGAGAGTGACTTCTTTGCAAGTAATTGCTATTTTCAGTTTTGAAAATACGATTTTACTCATTTTAATAGCTGTATAGAAGTATCTCATTGTTTTTTAAATTTGTTTGCCTAGTGACAAATATTGTTGAGTATTTTTTCAAATGCTTCCTTGCCATCTGAATATTTTCATCAGTGAGTTGACTGTTCAGATCTTTTGGCCCCTATTTTAATTTATTATTGTTGAAATTTGAGTTCTTTGTATACTCTTGATACAAATTCCTTATAACACATGAATTTTGTAAATATTTTCCTCCTATCTTTGATAGGCTTTTTATTCAATCAACAATGTTTTTCACAAATCAAAATTTTTTAATATTATCATAGTACAACTTATCAAAATTTTCTTTTAAGTCTGGTGCCCTTTGTCACTATATCTAAAGAACTCACCACAAAATACACGTTTGCCCAGATTTTGTCATGTACATTTCTAGAAGTTTTAGAGTTTTACATTTTAATTTTGATCTCTTAGCCATTTTAGGTTAATTTTTGTGCAGATCATAAAGTCTGTGTCTAAGATCTTTTTTTCTTTTGCATATGAACATCCAATTGTTTCATCACAATGTAGAAAAAATTACCCTTCCTCAGTTGAGTTGCTCTTGTAAAAAAATCAGTTGACAATTTTGTATTCATCTATTTATTCTATTGATCAATGTGTCTATTACTTTTCCAATACAATACTGTCTTGATTATAGTAGATTAATAGTATGACTTAACATCAGGTAATGTGAATATTCCAGCCATTATTACTTAAAATATTCCTTATGTCCTATTCTCTCTCCTCTTCTGTTATTTCAGTTAAGAGCATGTTACTCCTTTTGATATTATCTCACAGTTCTTGATTTTTTCATTCATGTTTTACTCTGTCAGGAGGTTAGTCTCTCTCTTGCTCTCTCTGCTCCACCAATTTTGCAATGTGATACCCTGCCATCACTGAAGTCACCACAAAAGAAATATGTTCTTCACCAGATGTGTTCTCTGAACTTTGGACTTCTAGCCTCTTAAACTGTAAGCAATAAATTTTGTTTTCTTTATAAATTACCCCCTTCCCAGTATTTTGTTATAAGCACCAGAAACAGACTAATACACTCTGCATTTCAGATGGGGAATTTTCTATTGACTTACCTTCAAGTTCCCTGAGTCTTGCCTTAGCTGATGAGCTCACTGAAGGCACTTTTTATTTCTGTTACTGTGTTACTGATTCTTTCTTAGGGTTTCAATATCTGATGACATCCATTGCCCATCCATTCTTACATGTTGTACACTTTTTCCATTAGAGCTCATAATAGGTTAATAATTCTTATTTTAAATGCCTGTATTACTAATTCATATTGTATATGTATCATAAATGAGTCTTATTCCATATGTTTTGTCTGTTCAGTGTTCCTTTTTTTTTTTTCTTTTTGGTATGACTTGCAATTTTTTGTTGTTGTTGAGAGCAGAATACCAGGACACACTGTATGTGATGATAGATATTAAGGTAAATAAGCTTTTAGTATGAAGATGTATGATAATTTAGCTAAGATATGGGCCATGTTTAACATTTGTTGTAGCTACAGATACTAGAGACTTCAAATTTGTCTAGTGTCCTTGTTTTTGTGTGTCTTGGCATTCAGAATTTCCTCTGCTACCCAGAGAGGCCGTGTGCTGCAATTCTTTCAACATAATCCATTGCTATTATACTGGTGATTTATGGTGTGAGGATAGGATACAGGGAAAGGGAACATTACATAATCTTCGGATTACATCTCAGCCTTTCAGTAGCCTGTGTGTCAGGTGTTTGGCCTCTACAATTTTCTGTCTTTTCTCCAAGGTTGTAGCTCCCATAGCCCTATTCCCTACTCCCTCCTCTGACAGCAGCTCTCCCCACCTATTTTCTTAAATCCTTGACCCCTAGTGACTACAATATTCCCGTCTCCCACCCTCCTTCTACAGAAGATATGTAGACTGTAGTTTAGTGGAGTTGGGCAGAATTCCTTTGCCCAGATGGGAGAAGTTTTCAGAATTGCCCTCTAGAATTCCTTCCTCCTGGAGACTGGGCCTTGGCTAGAGAAGAGTCTGAGAGAGTTTCATGGTGGCTACTCAACACCACCTGTCAGGAGGGGGGATTTTTCTCAGATCCTCACTATAAGAACTGTTTGGGTTCCTGGAGAGAAACCTGTGAAAATACTGGGGCCTCCACATGACTGTAACCCCCAGAAGTTTTTCAGCACTTAGCCTCCAGCAATTGTCAAAATTACCATTTAAAAACACCTACCAGTTTGTGGTATTCAGGGCCTTCTGCTCCAGGTAGGCAAATCTCCAGTACTGTATCTGTTGCAACCCATCTGTATCTCCATGTTTGCAGGGGTGTGGTTTGCCATGCAATTGCAGTTTTCTGAAGGGTGCAAGAAAGAGCATTGGTTTTCAGTTTGTTCAGGTATTTTTGTAAGGATGGGAATAACAACTTCCAGGGTATTTACAAGTCAGGACTCTTAGCATGCTTTTACACTATTATCATTTGTAATTGCCTTTTAATGATTGCTGTAGACTGGATACCCCCCACACCTTCCCCGCTCCTGCCCTGGTCCCCAACCTCACTGAAGCTTAAATCACCACTGTAACTGTTGAGGGTGGCAAATCCTATTATGGTAATTGAAAGGTGGGGCCCTGAAGCCCAGTGATTAGACTGTAGGACCATGCCATAGCAGTGAATGGATTACAAATGTTGGTCAGGGGCATGTTCTGGAGGGCTTTACAAGGAGTGAATAAGGAAGTTAGTCTCTTTTTCTCCTCCTCCATTTTGCAATATGATACCCTGCCATCAGTGAAGTCAACACCAGAGAAAGTCTTCACCAGATGTGTTCCCTGGACTTTGTACTTCCCAGCCTTGTAAACTGCAAGAAATAAATTTCATTTTCTTACAAATCACCCAGTTCCAAGTATTTTGTTATAAGCAACAGAAACAGACTAATACAAGGATCATTATTGGATTAATATAATTTTATTTTCCTAATTGCTATTCCACTACTAGGAAAATAGTAGGTATATTTATGTTCTTAAAATACTCTTATGTAATGAATATGCATATTTATAATAGTTTTCATTAATAGGATTTCAACCAGCATTTATATTTTGCCAAAAGTAATACATAAATGTTAGCATGCAATCACTTCTTTTATTTCCTGGTTTTGTTTTTGTGTGTGTGTGCTATTTTAGTTCCAGTTTCCTTTTAATTTTCATTATAGATGAAAAATTCACATAAACATGTGTGTTAATAGTTTTAATACTTGACAATCTTTATTTTATATTTTGCCTTCTGCTTTCTTTGTTATGTTTATTTAGTTGGTTTACTACTTTATTTTGCTAGTTGCCCTAGAAAAATTCTCTCAGATATTGATTATAAATTATAAATTTTGTATGTCACTGCATAATCCATTTTTAAAAAGTGTCACCTTTTGCATGTGAATGCTATTTTAGTGGGCATTTAATTTTTAGTGGGCATTAAATTTTATTTATATAAGATCTTCATAAATATATTAATCTATAGATTTCTAGCCTAATTTGTTAATTATGAGTAATGTGCAGTTAAGTCAGATTTAATTTGTATGTAGCCTTATATTTTTTTCTTTAACGTCTGGAATTTTTTTTTCCTATACCCTAAACTTCTAAATGTGCAACATAGTGTCTAGATCTGTGCTTTTTACTAAATTAGTTCAGCCTCCAGTAGGTCTTTTCATTTAGAAAATTTGCAAATATTTTCTGTTTTAGGAAATGTCTTTTGTTTGCTCTTTGTTATTTCTTCTTATCCATTCTTGTTTATTCTTTCTTTCTGGAGAACCACATAAAGTATGGTAAGGAAATATGGAAAATATTTTTTTCTCCTTATTCTTCATTTATATGATATTCTAGTACCACGGTGATATTTTATAGTCCTTTACATATTGATGACATGGGAAAATGTTCACCTGACATTTCTTAGACTACCTGTGGTTGGATAGTTAATTTCCTAGCTTCTGAAATAGGTAGGTATTATGTCGCTGAACTGGGGAATGGAAGAATAGGTAAGTGTCTAGTCTATTTCTGTCATTAGTCCCTGTGCTCAGATTCCCACACTATTCTGGTTCAGAAGCATCATGTGCATATTTAACTACTGTAAATTAAAATAATATAAAAATGCCTAAATATTGAAATAAATATAATTTTTAAGACTCATGCTTCCATCTTTTTTCATGTGTCATCCAATGCTTTTATATTCAGTATTTTTAAAATATATACATTAGCAGGAATTTAATGAGTGGTAGAAAATATATCAGGCATTATAACCTCACCAAGTTATTAACACTGACACTGATAATTTTTCTAATTAAGAATTATCAACAAGAAAACTGTAAAATTTTCTCCTAAAAAAAATGATTTGTTTCACAAACACTATTTCATTCTGTGAAAAAAAAATTTCAAAAAATCGACAAAAACTAAAGGGCATGACGAGCACTTTGGCATTCCTTAATAGACTTTCATTGTTGGATATACTTAACTAGAAATATTACTTCAGAAGACAACCTTATTTCATGAATGAAAGCTTAAGATTTATATCATTTAGAGAAATGTAATCATTACTCTTTAAAAAAATCAAACTTTAGATTAAATTTTTTCTGGCATTCTGGCAAGGAAAGCATTGTTGTGAAACTTCGGCTAGTAATAAATGACAGTTATTAAAGGGAAAAAGGTCAGTATGTCAAGAATAAGTTAAATAATATGGCCATGTTTAAAAATTTTTGAAAGAAATGAACACCTTCCCAAACCATTTATCTTAATAAAAGCTTAAAAGAATTTTAACATTTTTATTGACAATTTCATTTAATATGATTCTCAAGGGGTTTTTTTCTAAGTAAATGTCAATTTGCTATATACAGAAACCTGTTACTCATTTCTAAAGTGCAAATAGTGTCAAGATAAAATGGGGAATTTTTACAATATCAAGAGATATCTAGCTACAATTTATATTTCTCCATACATCATCTCATTTCTCTTTTATGAATTTTGACTTTTCCTTTTCCTTGTCCATTTTTTTCTGTTCTCTGTGGAATATACTAAAAAGCATATGTACTTCACAGGTCCTGGTTTTCCAAAGCCTTGCAGTTTCAAATATTGACCTTGCAGAGGACCCCAAATTTCCCTCAGGCTATAAGTCTCTGTTGCAAGATAAGGATTGTGGCACAGCAGGTTGCTGGCTCAAAGACAGACTAGTTTCTGATTGTTATGTAAAGATACTGAGAAATTGCTATAGGAAGGAATGTTTGCTAAGATCAAACTGTTGTTGATAAGACCACTTAATTGTCTACTGGAATGTCATCTGGCTTGTTCCACTGAAAGTTACCAGCCTATATTGTTAAACTATAACCCACCTTTGTTCTCTTCCTGTAACTTCCTGGTCTGGAAAATAAATGCAGGAAGAGAACCCCAATTTGGCGTTAATTTCCCAAGGATGAGTGGCTCTAGCTTGAGTGTCCCAAAGGGAGATTAACCTCTTCAGGGCCTCTCTCTGCTCAATAGAAATGGACTTTGAGTAATCCTTTGCATCTCCGTCACCCAGGGGACATAGGGTGCCAAATCCGTGGGGGGCGAAGCAACGTAAAGCAACAGTTCTCCTCTCTACCTCTGTGTGACTACTTCTCCTTACTCTCAGTTTTTTCTTCATAAATTTAATATGCCTACAGACATCTCAATTTTAATCATACATTAGACCCATTCCTAACAATGTCAGTGTCCTGACATTTCCTTATTTAAACGAGAGAATCTTATTCTTCTACATCAGTCTCTCATTGAAGGCTATACCCTTGTCTCCAAACAGGCCATATATCATAAACCCTAGATTAAGGTGTCCTATCAAGGTACAATCAAATATAGCAGTATGTACACTGGTCCATCTGGCAAAAACATAGCTAACTGAATAGAAGAGTCATGATCAGTATGCTATTAGAAGATGAGTAGAGTCATTACTATGAATAATTTATTTTATGTAAAAGTAATTATTTCCTTTTCAGTTATTTTTGATAATAAAACTTATGACCTCAAAATACTGGTATTAAATATTGTAATACCATTAATTCATATGTATGATTTTGTTCTCTTTTGAATCCTCAAAATATTGAGAAAAGTTATTGAACTGTGGTTTGCTGTATTACACTACTTTGATAAAGGTACAAATAAAAAAGTACACATGATTTAATGATTTGAGGAGGAAGACAGACAAGAATAAGTTGAGCCAGATTCAATCCCGCTTTTAATGGATTTGATCCATTCATATTCTCTGTTCTGTTTGATAAACCCAGTAAGTCAAGTAAGCCACTTTTGACAACAATTAGACAATGGATCACAAGATTAAATGTCTTAGGCCAGGGCCCAGAACTCTTCAAGTTTACCAGCTTCCAAGAATAGTTTTGAGTTCTCTGTACCTGTTATTAGCAAGAAACTGAGATAAGGAGTATAAATGAGCAAATCATTTGAAAGGGATGACATTGTACTTCACAGAAATAAACAAAAACTTTCTCAAGAACTCATATGACAATTACTTATTTTTAAACAGCTTTATTGAGATATAACTCATATAACATACAATTCACCCTTAAAATGTAAAACTCAATGGTTTTTATCATACTCACAAGTATGTGTAACCATCAACACAGTCAATTTGAGAATGGTTTTATCACTTCAAAAAGAAACCCCATACCCTATAGCTATCACCCCTTATTATCATACCCCGAGCCATCCCTAAGCAATCACTGATCTATTTCTGTCTCTATAGATTTCCCTCTTCAGGACATTTGGTATGAATTAAATCATGTAAATGTATGGTCTTTTATGACTGGCTTCTTTCACTTAGCATAATGTTTTCAACTTTCTTACATGTTTTAGGATGTATCAGTATTTGTGCCTTTTTATGGCTGAATAGTATTCTGTTGTAGTGATATACCACCTTTGTTTATCCTTTAATTAGATAATGAGCATTTGGGTTGTTTCCTCCATTTGTTTATTATGAATAATGCTGCTATTAATATCCAGCTGGAATATTTATTTGATCTGCCAAACTGCTTTCCAAAGTAGCTGTACCGTGTTAGATTCCTGCCAGCAAAGGATTTCAATTTCTGCACATCCCTGCCAACACTGTTAATACTTGTCTTTTTTGGTTGTAAACATCGTAGTGGTCATGAAGTGGTATCTCATTGTCGTTTTCATTTGCTTTTCCCACAAGATTAATGATGTTGAGCCTCATTTCATATTCTTATCAGGCATTTGCTTATTTTATCTGGAAAAATATTTTTTGCCCCTTTTTTAATTGGGTAATTGAGTGAGATCTTTCTTATTTCTTGATATTCTTGATATAAGCACTTATAATGATGAATTCCCTCTAAGAGCTGCTTTAGCTACATCTCATAAGTTTTAGTATGTTGTGTCTTTACTTCCACTCATTTTAATTGATTTTCTGATTTCTAAATTTCTTCTTTGACTAATTGGTTATTTAAGGGAGTTCAAATTAACTCACATATATGTATAATTTTCCCAATGCTTTTCCTGCTATTGATTTCTAATTTTATCCCATTGCAGTAAAAAAAAAAAAAAAAAAAAAAAAAAAAAATACTTTGTGTTTTTCTATTCTTTTAAGTTTACCGAAGTTTGTTTTAGGGCCTAGCATATGGTCTACCCTGAAGAATGTTCCATGTAATACTGAAAAGAAAATATATTTGGTTGTTGTCTGCCAGAATGTTCTATTACTGTCTGTTTACTACTTGGTTTATAGCATTTTCAGGTCTTCTATTTCCTGTTGACATCTGTCCAGTTATTCTAGCCACTCTTAAAAGGGGAGTATTCAAATTTCCAAATATATTATTGTTGAATATCTACAAGGGTACTTCAAAAACTTCATGGAAAGCTCAGCATTATCTTTTAATTATCTTTTCCCATGAACTTTTTGAAGTACCCTTGTATTTTTCCTCATTTCTGTCAGCCTTTGCTTTATATTTTTTCATCACTGTTTTTTGGTGGTATACATGTGTATTAGTCCATTTTGTGTTGCTATAACAGAAATACCTGAGACTGGGTAATTTATAAAGGAAAGAGGTTTATTTGGCTTACGATTCTGGGACAGCTGCATCTGGCACGGGCCTCAGGCTGCTTCTACTCATGGCAGAAAAGTGGCAGGCAGCCAGCGGGTACAAGCAGATCACATGGCGAGAGGAAGCAAGAGAGAGAAGCAAGAGAAGAGGTGCCAGGGTCTTTTAAACAACAAGCTCTCTCGGGAACTAATAGAGCGAGAACTCACTCATTATTCCCCCCAACCAAGGGAGAGCATTAATCCATTCATGAGGGATCCGCCCCCATGACTCAA
>NW_007732769.1:117225-125147 GCF_000696425.1 Galeopterus variegatus
CGGGGGCGACACTGAGGGTTGCGATCTGTTGCCGGACACGGAAAAAGAAAAAAAAAAAAAAGCGCCTCTGTTTATCAGTAATAGCATTTCTTAGTTTAAAGTCTAGTTTGTCTGGTATTAGTACAGCCACTCAAACTTTCTCATGGCTGTTGTTTGAGTGATTCATCTTTCCATCTTTCCATTTTTTTTTTTTTACTTTCACTCTATTTGCGTCTTTCATGTTACTTTTTATGTTATTTATATCGGCCAGTTTACTTTTTGTTTTCTGTGTCTCATGTCTTTTTTCCCTATTCCTTGCTGCTCTCTTTTGCATTAAAGGAATATTCTCAAATGCAGCATTTAAATTTATTTAATAATTTTCACTGTGTTCTTTTGAGTTTGTATTTGTTAGTTATTCTAAGGTATACTATATACATTTCAACTTATCTGATTCAGTTTTCAATTTTTACTTACTTCCAGCATTATATACAAAAATTATGCCTTTAAAGCTCTATTCCCTTTTTTCCCTCATTGCAGTACTATCATTACACATATTACATTAAAGTGTAAGCCCAATAATAGATTGTTATAATAGCTATTTTACCATCTGTAGTCATTTCCTCAGTTCAATACAGTTTTGCTCCCATGTTGTTCTTTTGTGCTGTGATTGGCAAATATATTACATATTCATTACATTTCTATATGTTATAAGCCCAAGAATAAATTACATATAAATTATACATGTAAATATTTATATATTGTATAATTATATATTATGAAAGTGTATATATATATAATATGCATAATTTTATACAAAGCTTTTTAGATCAGTTAAGAGAAGAAAGAATGCTATTCATTTTTACTCACATATAGTTATGCAATAACCTTTATCAGTGTGGATTTCTATTACTCTCTGGGGTCACAGGCTTTCAGCTTGAAAAACTTCCTGTAGTATCGAGTTCCTCATTTTTTTCTTTATCTTGGCAAGTTATTAATCTGCCTTCATTTTTGAAATATAGTTTGCTAGATATAAGATTTTTGTTTGACAGGGTTTCTTTTAGCACTTTAAATATTCTTACTGTCTTCAGGCCTCCATTGTTTTCTGTTCAGAAGTCAGGTGTTAATCTTACTGGTATTCCCTATTTCCTTTAGTTCTGTGAACATGTTTAGAATGGCTACTTTGAAGTATTTTTTTGTTAAATTTGACATCTGATCCCTCACAAGCAGTAGCTGTTGCCTGCTTTTTATTCAGTGTGTGGGTCATACTTTCCTGTTTCTTTGCATGTTTCGTATTTTATTGTTGCTGTAGTTGTTTTGTATTTTGTTATTGCTGTAGTTTCCAGTTTTCAAAGGAGACTTTAGATCAAATATTGCAGCAACTCTAGTTACTAGTCTCCCATCCCCTCCTGCTATATTTTTATTGTTATTTGCTTGTTTATTTGTTCAGCGACAGGCTGAAGTGTTTTAGCGAAGTATAGTCATGTGCTGCATAAGGACATTTCAGTCAATGATGGACAGCACGCGAATACAACGAAGAAATAGGCTATACCATA
The DNA here is from genome assembly GCF_000696425.1 of Galeopterus variegatus. Classification (NCBI taxonomy): domain Eukaryota; kingdom Metazoa; phylum Chordata; class Mammalia; order Dermoptera; family Cynocephalidae; genus Galeopterus; species Galeopterus variegatus. The sequence continues at coordinate 118,758 of NW_007732769.1, forward strand.
TAGACTAAGTGTATAGTAGGCCATATCGTCTAGATTTGTGTAGGTATATTCTATGATGTTTGCACAACAACAAAATCGCCTAACGAAGCATTTTTGTGAACGTATCCCTGTCATTAAGTGATGCATGACTATATCCCCGTGCCACTATACACATACACAAAGTGTTAAGCCTCTAATTTGGTTCCTCTGGGAGGCACAGCTTGGGTATGTCCCCAGTCACCCGGGATCACAGTGGTTTGTTAGGTCTCCTTTCTTCCTTTTCCCTGACTATTTCCAGCATTAAATTTCACTAATTGCCAGCTAATTGCTCTATTGGTTTCAACAGTGCCCTTAAGCATAAATTGCTGTATAAACTAGTAAATCAAATTCTGGCTCCTTTGAAAAGACAGTTTCTGAAGTCTGTGTATGACATTAGTTCCAGCACCAAGACTCCTCTCATCTGTCATGTTGTTCACTTATCTCTGGAAAACTAGGTGACTTACATTTTAGCCTGTATTGTAAATCTCTTCCAAATACCTTTCACCACAACCTCCACTCTGCTTGAAAACATCCCTAGGTTTGGACTTCTCCATGCCCTGATGCAAATGAAGTCATTTCCTTAGGTAAGAGATTAGGAGCTCTTTATTTTGTGGCCTGCTTCTTCTTCCAGAAAAATCCCTAATTCAGGGCTCTGGAGCTGGGACCGAGCACAATGAGAAGCTTCTCTTTGAGAGACACCATATTCTAAGAGCTGAGTGCTTGGTAAGAGGAAGCAATAGCCTGAATCTCTCTTGACTTGTCTTCTTGGCATGGCCTTATACCTCACAAGCCAGGACAAGGGTGAACAGGGCCCCAGTATTTCCAGTGTAGCACACCCAAGGAAAAGCCTTCGTTCCATGAGTGATGAGTGAAAGGAAGAAAAGAACTTGTACCTCTCAACTGAACTCCCCCGAGACAGCCTCAGCAACAAGTATTTGGGGACAAGATGAGAAACACTGGTGTCCTGCTCTTCACAGCAAAAAAAAAAAACCTCTCCAACTGGGAACTGGTTAGGGAGCAAATCTTCTGCTCTTGGAGTAGAATTTTCATGGATTTTCTTAAATAGATGTATTTTTATTTGCTCTTTGCCCTTAGGACTTTTTCTATAGGCTTTAAATTTTTTAAAAAAATATTTTTACTGGTATCACTGGGGAGAAAGTCCACAGTATTCTTCAACCTGCCATGCTGAATTTACTTTTAATCCCTGAGTTAATGGTAGTCTCAACTGGCATCTATGAGAGTCAGTATATCAAATGAGAAACTCAAATTCTATAAAAGATTAGACTCTTATGTTATACGTTAAACAATTATTTGTAGGTAACTGGGGAGATGATGAAATATGTGAAAATGCCATTCCTGCCTATAGATTTCCAAATTAATTATTTTTGGATATGTTTTAATTATTAAAACATGCCTAATGATGGAAATTGAACTACATGCTACAAACTGTGATTCATAAGTTAGATCCTAATATCACTATCACTAGAGAAAGGCAACAATTTAAGACAAATTTTCAATTACATTAGAGAATTACTTTATAAGACTTTAAATTGGTTTAGATAAAGACTGCCCCATATCAGTACTCTTCTATTCTATTCAAATCTGATTTTTACAATTTAATTTCCTAGATTGTTCTTTATAATTTTATAATTTTATGGTTCATTTCCCAAAGGTGGAAAAGAAAGTGTGCACATGCAAGTTACTCATGCAACAAGTTTATGTATGTATAAACACAGTATGCTCAGAGCATAGCATATTCTTCAAATATCAAAATATAGTTAATGGATTAATTTAAAACTGTAGTTTTTTCACTAATTCAACAAATATTTATTGAGTTTCTCCTATGTGCTATGCACTGTTCTGGACACTTGGGTACATCATATGAAGAAAACTGATACAAATACCTGTCCTCATGAAGATTACATTTAAGCGAGTCATAACCCCCATACAGACAGTGTCCTGTTCTATTAAATTAAGCAGTAATTGTGCTTTAGGTGCAAAACTATAATATTTTTATGAGTTTTCTACCAACATATTTATATTTTAGACATTCACTAGAAGAGACAATGTTCTAAGTCTATCAACTGATAAAATACAATTAAATGGTACAACTGTAACAAGCCAAGAAATGAAATTTATTTTTTCTCCAATGTCTCCTTCAGCTTAATTCTGAATAGTTAATTAATTAAAAATCCAAATGAAATAAAAAATTAGGAAACAATCCTGTTTATTTTCAAATGTTGTTGTGACAAAGTCCTAATGATTTTTTTTAGCTGTCAATATTAAAATAAAAATTCCACAGATGCTCTCAATATACATGATGAAATAAATCGAGTTAGAATTAAGGCAAATATTAGTTTAAAGTAAACTTAAATGATTACTAAAATACAGGCTATAGAACTCTTCTACATTTATTTATGATTTATGATTATTTATGATTTCCAACCATGTTTAAATTTTTTAATGTTTCACTTAAAGTAATAGGAAGCAAATCAAATGAATTATTGGCAATGAAAGTCTATTAGATGTGAATCTAGAAGAAATGACTTTATCCACATATTTTGTATCCTTGTGAAAATAATTAAATTTTTTAAACCCTCAGTTTGTCCTCTGAAAATAATCTCAACAGGTTATTTTGATGAGTAAATTGAATGATATGCAATTTTTAAAGTAAAAAATCATATAAAAGTAAATTATATTTTATTAATCATATGCCGTTTTATTGACACCTAATAATTTAAGTAAATAACATTGGTTAATATTTATTGCATTTTTTACTATAATATAAAAACTTGTCTTACCAGGACTATAAGTAGGAAAAGGATGTAGCCACATTGTCTTAAGACAAGAAGGGCAGAACACTGGGCTGGAATATACTCACCTTGAAATGATTTCAGTAAAAAATAATATGCAATAAATAAAAGGCACAGATAAAACTGAGTTTGAGTTTCAGTTCTATCACTAAGTATCCAGATAATTATAATTCAGGGGTTAACATTTCACGGCCTGAACTCTAGCCTTTCCACAGTTCTATTGTATTATGATGCAGAATAATATAAGAGAAAATGCGGCAATAGCAGAAAAATGGTTTGTGACTGACCGAGCCACATGAAACATTTAGTACATGGGAACACTAGGTAAGTGCTGTTTTGTCTCCGACGGATTTATCACCCCTTTTACCCTGGCTGACGAGCCACCAAAGATTACTCAAAGCCCATCTCTTCTGAGCAGTGAGAAGCCCTGAAAAGGGGTTAATCTCCCAGAACCCTCAAGCAAGAGGCATTCCTTCCATTTGGGAAATTAACCAAAATTGGAGTTCTCTTTCCACAGTTATTCTCCAGACCAGGAAGTTACAGGAAGAGAACACAGGTGGGTTTTTTTCTAAGTACAGTTTAACAAGTTTAACAATAGAAGCTGGTAACATTCAGTAAGATAAGCAAGGTGACATTCTATAACGCAATTAAGTCAATCTACTAACAAAAGCTTGATTTTAGAAAACATTCTCTTCTTATAGCAATTTCCCAGTATCTTTATGTATCAATCAGTAACCTGTCTGTCTTTGAGCCAGCAACCTTGCTGTGTTACAATTTTTTATCTTACAACAGAGACTATAGCCTGGGGAATATTTCCTGTCCTTTGCAAGGTCAATATTTGAAACTGCAAGGCTTTGGAAAACCAGGCCCTGTGAAGTACATTTGCTTTATGCATACTCCACAGGTAAAAATGAAAACTTATTATTTATAATTTCTACTAACTCCACTGTTTACAAATATTTATTTTTATCCATAATATGAAATATAACCAGACCGAAAATGAGCAACAATATTTTTTTTAAAGGAGTGTTGTCAAAGCATTGTGCCTGGGAAATGAGGAGAGGAAAAAATACATAAAAGAGAAAGAAAAGAAATTGATCTTAGCAAAAGTTAAAACATGGGAAAGGTCAAAAATGTAGAAACCTTATGATATGTATTCCTAATAAAACCCAAGTTGATTGAAAAAATAATAGCCCGTGGAGAGTCTAATGACTTTCTAATCCTTCTACTGCTGAGTTACATTGAGTTGAAAGGACAGGAAACTGTCTACTTTTCTCAGCTTGGGGTCCTAGCTATCACTTGCTAATGTATTAAAGAAAGGAATCAAGACTAACACAGAAACATTAACTTCAAGCACTTTCAGAATTAGATGGAATTTTTGATAACCTGAAGAATAAGAAAACTATTTGCTAAGCCTCTGAAGTTCATAATCTTCACTTCTTATGTTATAAACATCTTATTAAAATGTTTAACATAGTCACTAAAAATTACCCAATGCAATAGCAATGTTTATGTGTGCATACGTATCTCTGCATTTTAGTTGTTCTTATAATATATATATTTTTATTCCAATATTTTAAAAATATCAATGAACATAGTTGTGGGAAACTTGAAATGTTTTAATTCAAGGGCAATATATCTTTCATTTAGCTTACCAAGAAGAAAGCAGTTACATCAATTCTCTTTCAAAAATTATCATTTGTATACATACAGTGTATGTCAAGTCATAGAAGACTTGAATTATAACAAAAATCAATTAACTAAGTAAGTGTTCATGATGCACATTTTCCCAGTGGCTCAGCCTGTTCTTGGCTATGTATCTTTAAAATTCAAGTTAATCCATCTGGGCTTTAAAAATCTGTGGAAGTAACTGTCATTGCTATTCAAATATTATCTTGCAAGTAACTGAAATAGTGGAACATCTAAAAATGCTCGATTAGTAACAGACACAGCATATTATCTAATAATGAGACTCAGTACTATGATCTTAGAGTCTAGACCATATTTATTTTAAATCTCATTGGCTTTTACACAATAAACAAGCATTGTAAAGTTATGTTTTAAGCTTTCCTAATTCTAAAAATTATTATTGTTTTATGGATTCCAAGTATAGGAAAATACACCAAAAGAGGGTGAAGATCTTTCACTGACCATATTACAAATTTATATATTATATAGGCCAATAAAATATGAGGATTATTCCATCTTTAACTGTTGTTTTGCAACAGAAGTTATTCTATCACTTTTTTTGCATATACCAAACTGTGTTTTGTAATGCCAAAGCAAGATAAAAGAAAATATAACTATTAGAATCCATTTATAATAATTCAACAATGAATTTGATTCTTTCTTAAGAAAAATAATCTCGCTAACCAATACGAACTAATGTTAGTTTCTTTTCAGACTACTAAACACATAATTTTTTCTTTTGTTTTCAGTTGTTGCTGGATTGTATCAAAAATTAAGAATATATTACATAGGCCTTATTTTTACTACTTTTTAAAGATTTTGTGCAATATAATCAATAACATTTGTGATAAGTATAATTCATTTTATAAGTTATAACATTCTATCTACATTATACAAGATTAAATTTATAATAAGAACAAATGCTATTAAATCATTTAATAGCATTTTATCTTATATATGTGGATACATATATGAATAAAATAATAAAATTGGACATTTTTCTAATATCAATAATATCAAATATATCTAAATACATATTTAGTGAAATATTCAAAACCTCACAATTTTATGTTAAGTACATTTACCTTGCTTTTGCAACTCAGGCTGTTTCCACAGAAACAGCAGCTGGTACACAGAAGCAGAATGTTTATAACTTTGATATTTTAGCTGTGCTTGTCAGGTAGATGATGGAAATGTCATTTTTCAAAAAAGCACCTGCAGCTTTTGAGTTCCAACAGGTTCATGGAATATAACATTTTAGCTTTTGAAAAAGTTTATTTCGTAACGTTTCTGTATTAATTATAACTATGCCTGCTTTTCAAAAGGGCTTAATTACTCTAGGTCTATTTTAGAAAATTACTTTTTAAATGTAATAACTGATTTGAAGTAGCTTAGAATTATAATGGTGTACGGAACTTTCAGAGTCACAGTGAGGAAATGATCATGATAATTTACCTTAGGCTAGATATCTACTGGAGGTAGACTCTGTCCGGAGCCACTTTTGTTCTGATACAGCATCTCTCTTCTAGGAGGTAATTTCTCTTTGGCTGTAAATTTGTGATTCTAAGAAGTTTCATTTTCAGTGGTAAATCACACCAGAGTAGTGGGCTGGTCACCACCTCTCCTGTTACTAACCAACAAATATCAAAACAAACGGACATAATAATAAAAATTACAAATGAATATATGCTATGACCAAGTAATCCCAACTGTGGAACCTCCAACAGAAATACTGCAGCACAGCATCTTTTACAGTGAAGACAAAATAAAAGAACAGCTGATTGTTGGCAACTTGTATCTAAATAATATTTCTTCTATACATTCAAAATATTATATTGTAAAATAAAATAATTATCACTCTTTCTGCCTA
>NW_007732770.1:0-1644 GCF_000696425.1 Galeopterus variegatus
AAGTGTTGACAGGGATGTAGAGAAATCAGAACCCTCACACATTGCTGGTGGCAATGTGAAATAGTGCAGCCACTTTGGAAAACAGTTTGGCAGTTCCTCAAATGATTAAACATAGAGTTATCATATGACCCAGCAATTCTGCTCCTATGTATATACCCAAGAGTAATGAAAACATATATCCACACAAAAACTTGTACATGAATGTTTATGACAGTATTATTCATAATAGCCCAAAGGTGGAAACAACCCAAATGTCCATCAACAAATGAATGGATAAGTAAAATGTATTATGTCAATACAATGGAATGTTATTCAGCCTTAAAAAATAATAAAATTCTGATACATGCTACAATATGGATGAACCTTTAAGACATTATGCTAAATGAATGAAGCCAGTCCTAAAAGGCCATATAATTATGGGATTTGATTCATATAAAATGTCCAGAATAGGAACATTTATAGACAGAATGTAGATTAGTGGTTGCTTAAGACTGGGGATGGAGGTAGAGGAGTTGAGGTGTGATAGCTAAAGGGTTCAGGGCTTCTTTTGAGGCAATGAAAATGTTTTACATTGTGATGATGGTTGTACATATCTATGAAAATACTCAAAACCATTGCGTTGTACAATTTAAATGGGTGAATTATGTAGTACGTAAATTATATCTCAATAAAGCTGTTGGAAAAATCTGTGACTTAGAAATGTGTGAGGTTTAGATGATTTTATAGTTGATGTAAGTGAGGTAATACTAGTTGCTAAACTTACCTCCTTAAATCTCAGGGGCTTAGCACAATAGAAGGTTTTTCTTTTACACATATAAAGAGCAAAGCAGGTGTTTCCCATTGATGGGTTGCTGTTTCCTAGTGGTAATTCAAGGATCACATTCCTCCTGTGTTGTGTCTCCACTATCTTCCCCAGGGAGCTTCCAAAGTCATTGCAAAAGAATAAAATACAAGGAGGATGGACAATTGGAGGTTTTCATGGCTCAGGCCTAAAAGGGATCTGCTTCTGCCCCATTCCATTAGCCAGAGCTCAGTCACATGGTACCCTAAAAACAAGTGAGGCTGAGAAATGTAGTCTAGTATGTGTCCAGGAGGAAGAAGAAAGGTTGAATTTCAACCAAATTTTAAAGAGCAGAAATTTCTTATGATATTCAGATTATTCCAGATGGTTAAAATATATTGAAAGCCACTTTATAAAGTAAGCATGACCCTAATAACAAAATTTGATGAATATGGCGCCAAAAAACTATAGCCCAATTTCACATAAGAGTATAGATGCAAAAATTCTGAGTACACACAATTTAAAATTAGGAAATCTGTCAACATAAGTAAAGGGCAATTTAAAAGACAAAGATCACATAATTCTATCAATAAATGCTAAAAATACTACTGATAAAATTCCACAGTTATCCCTAATAACAACTCTAACATAGGAATACAAAGACTATGCCTAGACATGATAAAGGCTGGGAGTGGAATAAAAGTTGCTCAGAACAGGAAAAATAGAAAGGGAGTAAAGAGCTGATCCAGATAAAAATGGAGCAAGGGACCAGAGGAGAGAAAGGGGGAGGGGAGGAGGGTTAGTGAGTAATTGGTAAAGGGCCACAAAAAATGTTTACATTGTGTAATGATAAATTTTTTTTT
>NW_007732770.1:2999-8061 GCF_000696425.1 Galeopterus variegatus
ATAGATACTAAAAACTATTATTCAACAAAACTTTCTTGAAGTAAAAAAAATTAGAAGCTATGTATTGGAAAAAATACACCACATATCTGAGAATATCAACCCAGAACAAATAACACCAAAACATACTTTAGGAAAGTTACAGGACTTTGAAGAACGAGAAACATTCTCTGGTCTTCTAGGCAAAAAAATCAAATGAGTTATAAAGGAAAGAAAATTTGATTATCATCAAACTTTTAGACAGAAATACTTTATGCCAGAAGAAAATAAGTAACATATTTAAGATATTCAAGCAAAGAAAGTGTGAGCTAAGGATTTTATGTCCAGCAAAACTGACTTTTAAGTACAAAAGCAGAGACAAACTGTTACCAACATGCAAGAACTCAGGGAATATTGTTCCCATGACCCCTTCCTTAGAACTCTACTAGAGAATGAGCTTCAGACCACCAGAAGTCTAGGGAGACTTCAGCATAAGGACTAATAGTGAATGTTAAATATACAGATATTTGCAGAGTGTGATGGCTATATGATTTGATTGTGTAATTATAGTACAATTCTCCAAAATAATTGGGGCAGGAGGAGAATGGGAGAGCATAAGCAACCATATATTAAACCATTTTCAGTAATCACATTGGTGGTGGTAATATTAGTATTGCTATTCTGATACTGTTGTGTATGCGACATGGGATAAAGCAAATATGTGTCGATGGGATATTCTATCATTCCATCCTCTGCGTATTGATAACAAGGAATCTTGGCATGGAAGAAAGAAGATATAGATGTAACATATCAGAGGTTAAATAAAAACTCTGTAATGTTAGATTTGAATTGAAAAACCCAGTATGAGCTGTTGAGGTATTTTTTCTTAAAATATTTATATATTTTATTTATATTTTCTATCTCTGTCCACTGAAAAGACCTGGAAACAATGACCAGCCCAGCATAAACTAGAACCTAGATTACGGTGGTGAAGTACCATTTCTCATGAAAAGAAACCAGGATTTTGGAGAAATAGATTTCTATTTTGGAACCGGAAACATATAAAACGAGTTTGGAACATCTTTCTATACCAGAGTGGAAGTTATCAAGTTCTTAAGGTTGCATCAAAGGGACTCGGGAACCAATTTGAAGAGGCTCCCATTAGCCAAAATGGGACAATTTGAACTTCAATGAGGATAATATTTATAATGGATTGAAATCTATCAAATTCTTAACCCATGAGTTCATAATGATACTAAAAAACAAACAAACAAACAAACCCCACAAAACTGATTTTTCTTTTTTGAATAATGACAGAGAAGCAATTTATTGTCTTAAAACCTGGTAAATAAAGGTTTTATAAAGCATTTATACTGCTTCTCTTATAAAAACAGTACCATGGAGTAACCAAATAATAAATAAGAGGAGCTATTGCTTTATAAGATTATAAATGGAATATCTGGTGTGATTTGAGGGCTTCCACTCACATTGTCTAGGGCCAGTTTTCTGCCCCCTGGCACCCACACCCAACTCCTTGGGCTATGGCTCCATTTATTTCTCTGCACCCTGGCCCTCTTTTCTGTCTGACACAAGCCCTTACATTCAGAAGGACACTCAGGAAATCTTAGCGTGGCCCAGCCCAGACTGAGGCTTGACAGATGCATGGCTTTGGGGGCAAGAGAGTCTGTCTGCCATCCATCCTCCATCTCAAGGAAGAGCTGTAGAAATTTTCCTTACAACTCTCCCCCATTTTCCCAGGAGTTCTGGGGCAAAATCTGTGCTTGTTTCTAAAACCCAGACCAGAAGGAGCTTGGAAATGGCTGAGATGGAATATCTCAGAACTTGAAGCTACTTTGCAGGAAGGAAGACCAGAGGTTATTTAGTCCATCCCACTGCCACCAATCCACATATAGGACTCAGGGAACCACCTTCTTGGGAAGGAGAAATGCTCAGAATTCTGTCACCAAGCACTGGGCGAAGATGACTCAGCGAACAGGTTCCATCTGACACTTGACCATAGCCTACCCCTTCCTGACTTTGGACTTTTCTCTGTGTGCACATATCCCTGGTGTTTCTCTCCTTATAAGGACACCATTTCTATCAGATTAAGACCCCATGCTTACGACATTTAACCTTAATTACCTTTTAAAGGCCCCATCTCCAAATACAGTCACACTGGGGATTAGGACTTCAACATATGAATTTTTGTGGGGGAGGGGGTACAATTCAAATTATAAGAGTGAATTTTAAGTATTACAATCAAGACAAGACCACTCTGCAGAGCAAGAGCGCCAACAGAGGCCGAGATAACACATGCCCAAATAGGGGGTATAAGCCAAGTGATCAAACTTGCAATATTCTACTTACTCAAAGATGCCTTCATACAAACCTGGCACTGGCCCCTGACCCCAGCTCCCGGCCCAAGGCCACCCCATGTCTTTCCCCCATTCAGTTCCTTCCTGTGCACTGAGGAACCCTGAATGTACGTGGGTGAATGCCTCAGCCTGCATGTCCAAGCTCTGTCTACACCCTCTCCAAAGCCCCATCCCTTGGCTGTCCTTCAGTCCTGGGGGAATACACATTGGTCATGTAGTCTGCCTTTTGGAAAATGGACCTAGAGAAGAGACCTGCATGGCCCTGGAGGTGGGCTATTTGGACAGGGAATTCTGGGATCCAGAGTACCCAAGAGTGTGATATAGGAGAGGTAGACTCTGGCTGTGCACATTCCTTTCGTCCCAGGCTTCTTGCCTTGAGGGGAGGTGTGTGGCCAAAGGAGGGCACAGGGAAGGGGCCCAGTTGTCAGGACTAAGGCATAGGTATATTGTAGTGGGGCCGGAGAGGGAGGTCTTGGAAAGCTTCCCTAAGGAGGGACCCTAGACCAATGAGCAGGCAATGAGAACAAGTGGGTGGCGAGGGGGGAGGATCCCTCCAGTGTCACGAACACTGATGTGTGAAAAACAGCTCCACACATTCAGGACCCTGCAGCTGACTAAGGTGTGGGGTGTAAGGAAGGTGAGCAGCAGCTGGGGCTGGAGCAGTAAGCAGGGCTAAATCATGCCGCCGAACTCGGACTCNGGGACCCTAGACCAATGAGCAGGCAATGAGAACAAGTGGGTGGCGAGGGGGGAGGATCCCTCCAGTGTCACGAACACTGATGTGTGAAAAACAGCTCCACACATTCAGGACCCTGCAGCTGACTAAGGTGTGGGGTGTAAAGAAGGTGAGCAGCAGCTGGGGCTGGAGCAGTAAGCAGGGCTAAATCATGCCGCCGAACTCGGACTTGAGAGTAGTGGGAAGCAGCGGTGAGTATTTAAGCAGGAGTGACCCGGCCAGGTCTCTGCTGTTGTCCATCCCCCTGGCAGCTGTCAGGAGATGGGCTGGGGAGAAGCAAGGCGGGAGGCAGGGGAATAAGCAGCAAATGTGTTAGTGTCCTGGGCTCCATAACACAGTACCCCAAACTGGGAGGCTCAGAACGACCGAAGCTTACGGCCTCAATTCTGGAGGCTAGAAGTCTGAGATCAAGGTGCTGGCAGGGCCACGGATCCTCTGAAGGTGCTGGGGAAGGGTCTGTCCCAGGCCTGTCTCCCAGCTTCTGGTGGTTGCTCGGCGCGTGGCAGCACAGTGCTAATTTTCATAGGGTTTTCTTCCTGTGTGTAGGTCTATGTTCAAATTCCCCCTTTTTGTAAGGATGTCAGTCATATTGGATTAGGGGCCCATCCTACTCCAGTATGATCTCATCTTAGCTAATTACATCTGCAATGACTCTATTTTCAAATAAGGTCACATTTGAGGTACTGAGGGGTTAGGGCTTCAACATATGAACTGGTGGTGGGGGTGGGGGGTGCACAACTCCACTCACAGCAGCAGGCTTTGGCAATGGTGCTGGCATGCTCTGCTAAGGGCCCAAACTAAGGAAGTGGTGGCGTAGATCCCAGGGAGGTGGGGGAAGGGGATTGTCTTAGTCAGCTCAGAATACCATGACAAAATAGCATAGATGGGGTGGCTTAAACATTTGTTTCTCACAGTTCTGAAGGCTAGAAGTCTGAGGTCAGTGTGCCAGCATAGTCAGGCTCTGGTGAGGGCTCTCTTTGTGGCTTGCAGCTGGCTGCCTTTTTGCTGTGTCCTCACATGGTGGACAGAAGCAGCTCTGGTGTCTCTGGTGTCTCTTATAAGGACACTGATCCCATCATAAGAATGGACCTCATCTAAACCTAATCACCTCTCAAAGGCTCCACCTCCTAATACCATCACATTGGAGGTTAGGGCTTCAACATATAAACTGAGGTGGGGGTGTGGGGATACAAACATTCAGTCCATAACAGGAATGGATTTGAAAGATACTGACGGCGGTGCTTCGCCAGCTTGATGATGGCTGAACATGAGCTGGAGGAAGAGGTGAGTGGTGAGGACCCCGATCCCTAGGACCCTGGCTTTTCTGAGGGGGCAAACTGTGGCACCTTTGATATGCAAAAGGATGACAGAGGAGCAGGAGGTTTGTTTGAAGATGTTGAGTGGTTTCAGGCACAGGCTCTGGAGCCAGACTCCTGCGTGTGAATTCCGACTCCCCACTTACTAGCTGTAGTGATCTTGGGTGGGTCCTCAACTTCTCTCTGCCTTGGAGGAGGAACAGTACCTAAGCCACAGGAATGTCAGACTCCATGGAAGGTGATCACCCACAGAAAGTGCACTGGCAGCCTGGCCCGTACTAAGCACTCAGTAGCATCAGTTGCCATCATCACCACCATGGTCATACAATGAGAAAGGCTCTGCAGGCAGCTGCAATGAAAGGAATTCTGGCTTGAGAGAGAATGATCAGCCAGAGAGTTCTTTTCTCACATCCAGTTCCTTCCCATGCACCAAGAGCTCGCGTGCACGTGGATGGATGCCCCAGCCTGTGTGTCCGAGCTCTGTCCACAGCCTCCCTGAAGAGCCATGTTAACTCACCCTGCAGTAGTGTGCAGGGCAAGGCAAGGAGGTGAGGAGCCAGCCACGGTGAGAAGCTTGAGGGATGGCTAGTCAGAGAACGTAGGAGGACAAGGAAGAGGGGGAGAGAGCTCCAAATGAAGGAAATGGCTGACAGCACTCA
>NW_007732770.1:8556-11325 GCF_000696425.1 Galeopterus variegatus
CTCCCTGAAGAGCCATGTTAACTCACCCTGCAGTAGTGTGCAGGGCAAGGCAAGGAGGTGAGAAGCTTGAGGGATGACTAGTCAGAGAACGTAGGAGGACAAGGAAGAGGGGGAGAGAGCTCCAAATGAAGGAAATGGCTGACAGCACTCAGTACTGAAGAGGCTTGGAGTAAGATGAGGACTGGAAAGTGTCTCCTGAATTTAGCCCATAGAGGTCTTTGGTGACATTGGGAAAGACCATACCCCGGAGTTGTGAGCAAGAAAGTCTCATCGCCATGGACTGAGGAGGGTGTGGGAGGGAGAAGGAAAAGGAAGTGCAGGGCACTCTTCAAATCTAGGTGACAGGAAGGGGGACAGAGGGCTGTTGGTGGAGTGGGACTCCAGCTTGAGGGCTTGAAGGCCTCTGGAAGATGGATGAGCTGAGCATCTGCTCCCAGGAGGAGGTGTGAGAGAGGAAATGAGTGGCAGAACAGGATCCCCAAGGGGCAAATGCCCAGAGCACACAGCTGTGCAGAGGAGGAAGGGCAAGGCCCTACTGCAGGACTGAGGGATAGAAAATCCACAGGAACAGGGCTCCAACAAGGCAGTTTTTCTCTCATGCTGAAGAAGTCTGGAGGATTCCATGGAGTCGGGGACCCAGGTTTCTTCTATGTTCTTCCAGCCTGATGACATCCATTCCCAAGGATACCTCATGAGCAATATGGTTGCTCCAGTTCCAGCCATCAAGTCCATGTTGCAGCTAGCAAGAAGCTGGGAAAGGGGGTACAACCCCCTCATTTTAAGGAAAAGACCCAGAAACACAGAGATAATTTTTCACTTATATCCCATTGGCTAGAACTTAGCACATGGCCTCACCTCGCTGCATGGAGAGGTTGGGAAATGAAGTCTTTATTCTGATGACCACGTACACAGCTTGAAATCCTCCTAAGATGGAAAAGGGGGGATGGATATTGGGAGAAAGCTAGTCACCTTAGGCATGGGGTCATGAAAGTGAGGGGATTTCAGCCAGATGGCCTCTACTTTTTTCTCTTTGAATTACTAAGTGAGGTCCCCAACTATGTGATGTGGTGGGAGGGGTGAACACAGGACTTGAGGTTTTCAATTCTTGCTGAGAGGGACGGGAAGCAGAGCTGCCCTGAGAGGTGACACTGGCTGTGCAGTCTGTGGGTCTGCTCCACAGAGGATCTACCCCAGCACTGTTCACATGCTGCAGGGCAAGGCTGCCTCAAGGTGGGACTCTTTGCAGTGGAGGTCTAGGGATCTGGGCAAATGGTCAGAGATTCAGGAATAGACCTTGAGATCTGGACTTGGTAGGGAAAACAGTGTGGCCAGAAATGAGGAGTGGGATCTTGGAGAAGGTGAGAGGAGGTCAACGACGATGTGTCCTGAGTTCAGGATGGAGCACTGGGAAGATGCAGGCTGCAGCTGGCAGGAAGATGCTGGCCTTTACAGCTTTAGAGTGGAGTGGCTCTGGGTGGTGCTGGGCGCCAGCGGGTGGGCAGCTGAGGTTATGGAGGTGAACATCCTGGGATGAGGAACAGAGGTGCCAGGTGAATTTTCCACAGGATGCTGAAGTTTCCCAGAATGATGGCAGACCTTGCGGATGGGGGAGCAATATGATCCAGGCGCTGATGTCCTATTATATGCGGTCATCAGAACGTTGATCAGATAATGGCCGTGACTGATCACTGGGGACAGATCATAGTGGCAAAGATATACAGGAAGGGTGTTGGGATGTTCAGTGGTAGGAGGTGAGGAGAGGTGGGGACCCCTTTCATGTGCTACATTTGCAGAGATTCTCTTAAAATCAAGTTGCTTCCGGGCCTGCTTGCTGGGGATGGGTAGTGGGATGATAGCAGCCCAAGGGGGCTGCTCATAGCCTCGGAATGTCGCTGCCCAGCCCCGTCAGGGTCACTCCCAGGATTAGGGGAGAGGCCAAGTGGAGGGCGAAGCTTGCAGTTGCGGTCTGGTGATAAGAGGACCAGAACATGGGATTAGTTGGCTCCAGAGTTCCAAATGGCACTTTGGAGTAAAGTGGCTTTGAATCCCAGTGGTTGTAGTCTGACCTCCACTCACAGACCCTACCTCCAACTAACGCAATACACCCCATCTTTTCTTACAAAGCTCTTCCTGGTGCTGAGTCCCCACCTGTCTCCTGGTAACTTCCTGTTCTAGTCCTCTAGGCCCGGGGGTACTGAATTCCATCTGCTGTCCATGGGTGCAGAGGGAGTTCCCCGGAGTCCTAAGTTCTGCAGGACATGATGGATTTGTGTCCTCATTCTTCAACTGGACTGTGACCCGAGCAAAGAGGTGTGGGGTCTCCCCTGGCCCTCATTTTGAATGTTAAGGGCATCCGAAATTGCATTTGCTTTTTAGGTAGTAAACCTCGTAATTAAGATACACAGGTTCTGGAATGAGACAGACCTGAGTTTGAAACTTTCTTTGGCCACTTATTAACTGTGCAATTTTGAGCAAATATTCAACCTGTCTGGACCTCGGTTTCCACATTTGGATAGTGGGGTTAGGGGTGGGAGATTTATATCTCTCCCTTTGAGGGAAGTCTTCCAAGGTTAGAGACACACACCACCGCCTTTCATCCCATTTCCCGCCATTTTTTCACTTTGCCCACAAGGTCACAGGGCAGGACTCTGGCAGATGTCTGAATACATCGCAAGCCATTCCCCCATCTTCCCGACTGGGAACCCTGAGGGCAAGCAGGATACACGTCTGTGGCTGAAACTGAGGCTGGATAGTGCCAAGGTGGCTTCA
>NW_007732770.1:12425-30210 GCF_000696425.1 Galeopterus variegatus
CCGCCCCCCCCCCCCCCCGCAAACAGTCATCTCCAAAGGGAGGTCAGGGTATCTGTCCATCCTCCTGCCCCTGCTGTGGCCGTGTCTCTCAGTCTGCTTTTCAAGTGCTCCTAACATCTTGGAACTTCCATGGAACTTACCCTAATGGCGGAAACTTCACTTCTTCCTCCGCCGTCCTGCCCCCTCCCACGTGCCCACATTTGGGGGAATACTCTTAAAATCAAATTCTCCAGTGCTCACGTGCTGGGAGTGGGTGGTGGTGACAATAGCACCCCAAGGGGACTGCTGGCAGCCTCAGAATCCAGCCACCCAGCCCCAGCCCAGTCAGGGCCACTGCCGAGCTGGCACGCTGGTAGGTGGGAGGGGTGGAGGGGACATTGTTGGGGAAGACCTCCAGCAGCAGCTGCCCACTGGGAGGCTGGGAGGTCTGAATAGCTTCACAGCTCTGGGCCCCTCCCTGGCGGTGGCCTGGAATAGATGACATTTTCATTGCAAGCTAACAAGGGGAGAAATCCAATTACCTCACAAAGGGGCTCCCGAAGGGGCCTCACAGCCTGGGGAGAGGAGGGGAGGGGAAGAGGGGGAGAGGGAGTGAGGAAGAAGGGGGAGTGTGCGTGTGTGTGTGTCTGTGTGAGTGTGTGTGTGTGAGTGTGTGAGAGTGTGTGTGTGTGCGATTGTGTATGTGCGTGATTGTGTGTGTGACTGTGTGTGTGCGTGCGCGCATCTGTCTTTGTGTGTGTGTGTGTGAGTGTGTGTGCGTGAGTGTGTGTGTGAGAGAGAGTGTGTGTGCGTGATTGTGTGTGTGTGTGTGTGATTGTGTGTGTGATTGTGTGTGACTGTGTGTGTGCGTGCGCGCATCTGTCTTTGTGTGTGTGTGTGTGATTGTGTGTGACTGTGTGTGTGCGTGCGCGCATCTGTCTTTGTGTGTGTGTGTGAGTGTGCGTGAGTGTGTGTGTGAGAGTGTGTGTGTGTGCGTGATTTTGTGTGTGTGTGTGTGCGATTGTGTGTGTGAGTGATTGTGTGTGTGACTGTGTGTGTGCGTGCGCGCATCTGTCTTTGTGTGTGTGTGTGTGTGTGCGTGTGTGTGTGTGAGAGAGAGTGTGTGTGCGTGATTGTGTGTGTGTGTGAGAGTGTGGGTGTGTGTGTGAGTGATTGTGTGTGTGTGCACGCGCATCTGTCTCTGTGTGCGTGTGTGTGCGTGAGTGTGTGTGTGTGAGAGAGTGTGTGTGCGTGAGTGTGTTTGTGTGAGAGAGAGAGAGAGAGTGTGTGTGTGTGCGTGATTGTGTGTGTGTGTGTGTGTGTGTGTGTGTGTACAGGCTCCCACCCAGGCCAGGCGAGAGGAACAAAGCCCTCAGCCTGCGGGACTCGGGGATGTGCATGCAGGCAGGGAGGTGCAATTGGGGCTTCACACTCATTCCCAGCCGGTCGGGGGGCCAGCCTGGGAGCTCCAGGTCCCTGAGGGCTCCGGGCGGGCGGTCAGGCCTCCTCGCTGCGGAGCCACCTGAGTGGAGCAGAAAAGGCCCCAGCTCCCCTGGGCCAGTCCCAGTCTCTGAACCGCAGTCTCCACCTTCCCAGCACAGGGTCTCCCCGACCGGTCCTCAGCACCCGTCGCACACTTTCCGACTTTGTCATGTGCACCTGATCTATCAGTCTGTTTTCTTTCCATTTATTTAAAGTGTGTTATTTAAGCTTCCTGTTTAAAAAGATAAGTTTACATCCTAATGGCAAATAGAGCGAATTCTCAAAAGAAATATAATGCAAGTAACCCAATGTTGTTAAACCTCAGCTAGGTATTGGGGCGGCCAAGGGCTTTGGAGGTGAAGCCTGGGGCTTTCTGGGGGACAGGTGGGGGGTTAGCAAGTGTCCTCAACCCAGATCGCCCCCTGGGTCTCTCCCCGGCGGTTCACACAGAGGCCGTGCTAAGGCCGGGTGTGGCTGCCGGGCCTGGCTGCCCTCAGCCTGGCCACCCACCTGCCTAGGGCCGCTTTGGCTCTCCCGGAGAACAGGGGCAGAGTGAGGATCCAGGGCGTTAGCGATGCATCTACTTTCTGCGCTCTGTGCTGTGCTCACCGGGGTCCCAGAGGGTGTGAGGAGTCTGGGGGAGGTGAGGATGACAGCAGCCCCAGGGCGACCAGCGAGNGTGCGTGTGTGTGTGTCTGTGTGAGTGTGTGTGTGTGAGTGTGTGAGAGTGTGTGTGTGTGTGCGCGATTGTGTATGTGCGTGATTGTGTGTGTGACTGTGTGTGTGCGTGCGCGCATCTGTCTTTTTGTGTGTGTGTGTGTGTGCGTGTGTGTGTGTGAGAGAGTGTGTGTGCGTGATTGTGTGTGTGTGTGAGAGTGTGTGTGTGTGTGTGAGTGATTGTGTGTGTGTGTGCACGCGCATCTGTCTCTGTGTGCGTGTGTGTGCGTGAGTGTGTGTGTGTGAGAGAGAGTGTGTGTGTGTGTGCATGAGTGTGTTTGTGTGTGTGAGAGAGAGAGAGAGAGTGTGTGTGTGCGTGATTGTGTGTGTGTGTGTGTGTGTGTGTGTGTGTGTGTGTGTACAGGCTCCCACCCAGGCCAGGCGAGAGGAACAAAGCCCTCAGCCTGCGGGACTCGGGGATGTGCATGCAGGCAGGGAGGTGCAATTGGGGCTTCACACTCATTCCCAGCCGGTCGGGGGGCCAGCCTGGGAGCTCCAGGTCCCTGAGGGCTCCGGGCGGGCGGTCAGGCCTCCTCGCTGCGGAGCCACCTGAGTGGAGCAGAAAAGGCCCCAGCTCCCCTGGGCCAGTCCCAGTCTCTGAACCGCAGTCTCCACCTTCCCAGCACAGGGTCTCCCCGACCGGTCCTCAGCACCCGTCGCACACTTTCCGACTTTGTCATGTGCACCTGATCTATCAGTCTGTTTTCTTTACATTTATTTAAAGTGTGTTATTTAAGCTTCCTGTTTAAAAAGATAAGTTTACATCCTAATGGCAAATAGAGCGAATTCTCAAAAGAAATATAATGCAAGTAACCCAATGTTGTTAAACCTCAGCTAGGTATTGGGGCGGCCAAGGGCTTTGGAGGTGAAGCCTGGGGCTTTCTGGGGGACAGGTGGGGGGTTAGCAAGTGTCCTCAACCCAGATCTCCCCCTGGGTCTCTCCCCGGCGGTTCACACAGAGGCCGTGCTAAGGCCGGGTGTGGCTGCCGGGCCTGGCTGCCCTCAGCCTGGCCACCCACCTGCCTAGGGCCGCTTTGGCTCTCCCGGAGAACAGGGGCAGAGTGAGGATCCAGGGCGTTAGCGATGCATCTACTTTCTGCGCTCTGTGCTGTGCTCACCGGGGTCCCAGAGGGTGTGAGGAGTCTGGGGGAGGTGAGGATGACAGCAGCCCCAGGGCGACCAGCGAGTCGTCTCCCCCCCCCTCCCCCCGCCACCCCGGACATAGGGGGAAGGGCCGCAGACCCCCTCAGGAGAAAATTAGCATTCGCTTCCTCCAGCCCGGCCACAGCAAGTCGGCCCTCAAAAGCCCGCCTGCCTCGGGCCACACAGCGCGCCCCTTTGTGGCTCCCTCCCGGCCCCTGTCTCCCCTCCCCCAGCTAATTGAACTCTCCCGCCCGGAGGAGCCCGAGTGGGAGTCTCAGGAGGCGCAAGGACCCGGGGGCGTCTTGTGGGGGGAGGGGAGATCATCAGGACGCCCGACAATGAGACGCCCGACATTGAGACGCCCGACAATGCCCCCTCCAAACTGGGAATGTCGCCTGCCTCTCCTGTCCCACGGAGGCTGAGGAGCTTTGGCCTGAAAGGAGCTTAGGCCCCAAGGATGCGACAGCGGTGGCCCCCACGTCCCCTCCACCCCGGGAAATTCGGAGAGAGAAGCCTGAGGGCTGAGGGAGGGGCGGCGCTGGCTGAGAGGCGTGGCTCAATTAAGCCCCGCCCACTCCCGCGGGACAGTCAGCGACCGCTCTGCGTTTGGCGGACTTCCTGTACCCCTCCAATTCCCCCGGCCATGCCTGCTCTCAGTGTAGCGGGGAAGAGGCGAATAAGGAAATGCTAGTCCGATCCAGAGACCCAGAGGCACCCCCAAGTCCTCAGGGAGTCGCCAGTCAAGTGAGATGCCTGGAAGGGAAGCGGAGGGGGAGGTCTCAGGTGAGGGTGGTCTGCACAGACTGAAGCAGACAAGCAGCTTAGAGAAGGTGTAAAGAGAATCGTCATAACTCGTGGAGCAGGAGCCAGGGTTTCCTAAACACTCCAGGGATGAACTCCTTTAACCTCTACTACTCTAGGGGTAGTTGAGGCTGGTAACTTGCTTAATTATACCGGCTGGTCAGTGGCTGAGCTCCCTGTGAGCACTTACCTAACCACTCCTTGTCTTTTCATATTTATCCATGCATATGTTCCGTAAATATTTATTTGATGCTGACTGTGAGTCAGGCTCTGTGCTCAGTGCTGGGAGAGGTGGAAGAGACCCAGATGCTGGCCCTGCCTTCATGGAGGATGGAGTCTAGTCTTCATGCTGTTGCACGTGCTCTTTTGACATTCAGATACACCCTTTTCCACCCGGAAAATTCCTATTCATAAATAATTAGTCTCAATTTTCCTCCCACAGCCAGTGAAGCATGTTGTGCACGCACCTGTCGGAGTATGTGCAGTGCACTTTGAAGACCCCTGAGCAAAGACCCCAAAACAGGAAGTAAGTGGTCAGATTTTTTTTTTTTTGGTTGAAAGTGACAGAAAACCAACTCAAATCAGTAGGAAAGGGAATTTATTGGTTCACATAAACAGGAAGTACAGAGGTGGAGCTGGCGTCAGGGACTCCAGGGATGTCACTTGTCACTTGTTTTGTCAGTACTCCCTGCTCCTCTCCTCAGACCTTCTGCCCTGAGCTCTTCTGCTGCAGAGATTGGGGGAGGGGTAGTGTACGGCTGCAGAAATTTGTAGGCTTACATCTATTTAGCCTACTGATGCCCCAGGAAAAAGCTTTTCTCTGCTAGCATCCATATAAAAATCATAAGGAAGGGTTGTGATTGGCCCAATTTGGGTGATGTACTCATCCCTGAACCAATAACTGAAGCAGAGGAATGAAGCGCTCTGATTGGCTAGACTTGGATCTCATACCCACCCCTGTGTCCTGGAAGGCAGGGCACTGTGATTGGCAGCCCAAGAAGAACCATATGGAATTGGGGAGGAGCAGTTCTCCAAAGGAAGATGGGTGCTGTAATTAGGAAAAGGGGGAAAATGACGTGGGGAAGACAAAAACAAGAAACACCACTACAGACAGGGGGCAGAAGTAGATCCCTGATCTCTGATCTGATTCTTTCCATTGCACCACACAGCCTTATAGCCAGATGATCAAATAGAACATTCCTCAGAGCACATACCTAAAATGGCCCAGGTCCTCACTGTTGCACAGAAACTGTTCATGGTAGAACATTTCCTCACTCCTGATATTTCGATCTAGATTTCTGCTTCCAGTAGTAAGGGAAACCCCATAACTGGGGCAGATTTACCATCCTGCCATAAACAGCTGGAAAACTGGGCAAAATATAGGAAACAACGGTTTTCAAACAGTGGGCACCAGGCAGCACAGAACTGTGATCCTTGAGAAAATGGAAACAAACGAGATGAGCTCTATGAGCAGCTGGCTTTCTGCCTGGAAGTGAGTTCTGGTCTGTGGTGCAGTGATGTGGAACCCAAACAGAGCCTGGTGGTCCTGCTGAGTTGAGGAGACATAGAACAGAATTCAGGAGGTTGAGGTGGCTAGGAATTGCTGGGCAGAGTAATAGAGAGGAGAGGACATTGCAGAGAAAGTTCTAGAATTATGCATGGGGCTCTTGAGTCTTTGAATACTAATCTGCGCATGTGGTAGGTAAAACTCCATGGAGCCAGTAAAACAAACAAACAAACAAACAAACAAAAAAACTAAACAAAACAGAAGAAAACAAACAAACAAAAAGCAAAACAAACTTCCAGGGAGAGGACAATTACTGGGGAGCTGTAAGACAATAAATTCTCAGAGCTCACACAGGTTGGGGAATCATTTGAGATCAAGTTGGTGTGACACTGTTGAATATATGAGGCATTCATGCATTTTATGACATTCTGGAAGGGTCTTATTTCAGTAGTGGGTCTAAACTAGCTCTAGAGTAAGGGTTACTCTAGTCTCATTTTTCAATATCTTAAAAACAAGCTTCAAAAAGATCATATTTGTCTTTTAATGGCCTGCTAGAATAAAGTGCAACTCCTCTTTAACAGAATACAACAAAGTCTAGCACTCAACAGCATAAATTTACATGCCCAACATCTAATAATGAATGACTAGAAATGCAAAGAAGCAGAAAAATATTACCCATAACTAGGAAAAAAATTAATCAATGGAAATATATCTAGAAATAACAGAGAAGATGGAATTAATATTCAATGATATTAAAAGAGTTCTTGCAAATATACTTACGCTCAATGATTTAGAAAGACTCATGAACATAATGAAGAAAGAAATGAAAAATTAAAGACCCAAAGAAAACTCTTACACGATTAAAAATACAATATTTGGAATAAAAATTTCATCAGATAGCTAATTAGAACAGCTAATTAGACACTGCAGAAGAAAAGATCAGTGAACTTAAAGATACCAACTTAGAAATTACCTAAAATGAAGCATAGGAAAAAAGACTGAGATAAAAATCAACAGTCTTAGTGACTATGGAGCAATATCAAGTAGTCTGTCGTACATGAAGTTAGAATTCCAAAAGGAGAGGGCTGGGACAGAAAAAATATTCAAAGAAATAATGGGTGCACATTTTCCAAATTTGATGACAACTATAAATCCCGATTAAAGAAGCTCAATAAACCCCAAGCAGAATCAACACAAATTAAATCACACCGGGAATATTACATTCAAATTGCTGAAAGCCAGTGGTAAAGACAAACTCTTGAAAGCAGTTGGTGAGGGAAAAGAGGACCTTATGTACCCAGGAACAAAAATAACAGTCACAGCAGACTTCTCATCAAAAACAACGAACAAGCTGAAGACGACGAAACAAGACTTTTTTTTTTTTCTTCCTTTTTGTCTTTTTTCGTGACCGGCAATGGTATTGCAACCCTTGGTGTCGCGCCCGCACCGCGCTCAACCAGTGAGCGGACCGGTCACAGCAGACTTCTCATCAAAAACAACGAACAAGCTGAAGACGACGAAACAAGACTTTTTTTTTTTCCTTCCTTTTTGTCTTTTTTCGTGACCAGCAATGGTATTGCAACCCTTGGTGTCGCGCCCGCACCGCGCTCAACCAGTGAGCGGACCGGTCTCTATATGGGATCCGAACCCTCGGCGGGAGCACCGCCACGCTCCCAAGCTCCGAGTGCGCCACCGGGCCGGCCCAAGACTTTTAAAATACTGAAATTCTATTCCCAGTGATAATATCTTGCAAAAACGAAAATGAAATGTTTAAAAAAAATACAAACTCAAGGTAATAGAATTTGTTGCCAGCAAAGTTGCTCTGTAAGAATTGTTATAGGAAATTCTTCAGTAGAAGGCAAATGATACCAGGTAGGCACTGGGATACACGCGAAGGAATGAAGAGAGCAAAAAATAATCAAGATGTGGGTAAGTATAAATATTTTTAAAAGATAACTGACTTTATAAAACAAAAATAATAATGATATCAGTGAAGGTCTATATTATATGTAGAAAATGTAGGATGATAACAGCACAAAGGACGAGAGGGGAGGATGGAAGTGTCGTGTCGCAGGGCTGTCACAGCACACGTGTAGTGGTATGCTGTCATTTGATGGTAGACGGTGGTAAGTTAAGCAAGCATACTGTAAATCCTAGAGCAACCCTAAGAGAATAACAAAGAGGTGTATCTCCTAAGCCAATAGTACATAGGATGGAACGTGGATGTTCCCTTCTGTGTGTAGAAAGCCCCATCAGTATAACTCACCTGGCCTCTGCTCTCTCCCTCATTCTGCTCCAGGGAATATTGAATGACTTATCTGATTGATGAGTTTGGCAGGAGCAGTCAGACTTGGGTAGCCCTGCCTCTCTCTCTGGGCACAAGCTGCCTGCAGGGTACCCACATTTTGCTCTGCCCTTGGGTAGGGAGGCTGATGATGGTGCAGCATTGCCTGTGAATTGGGGGTGAGTCTGACTAATTCTAGGTTTCCATGTTGGGAAGCACCCTTGCCCAAAGCCATCAGCCATGTTCTTCAAAATCAGCTTCAGTGGTAGTGAATGTGATATTTGGTCTCTGTCTGCCTTGCTTCTTGGTCTAATTTCTTAATTGGTTTAGAAATCAGTATTTATGGAGATATTCCCCCACCACACACCACAATGGGTGGCTTGTCTATCACCTCCCAGACAGAAAGAGGGTACTAGACCCCTCTCCCACCTGCCTTGTGTGGCTGACCGTGGGGGCTTGAGCCTGGGGTCTTAGCATGGGGAGGCAGCAGTAGTGGGAAAGGCGAGGAGGAATGCATGGGGACTCTGTGGAGAAGTGTGCTGGGCCTCTGGGCTCACAGAGGACTGAGGGTGCCCAGGAGAGCCTGGTGGGGGGAGGTCCTCTGCTGTCCTCCCTTGCTTCCCTGCTCAGAATCTTCAGTGTCTCTCCAGGGGTCCCCTCAGCAGGCAAGTTCTGGTAAAGACACAGGCTGGGGGCAGGAGACCTGGATTCCTTGCCCAGCTGGGCTACTGGCTCACTATGTAACCATAACCTCCTCCTCTCACCCCAATCTGGCCTCAGTTTCCCCACCTAAAACAAAGGGATTATGCTAGATAATATCTAGTAGCTGTTCCTTCCGGCCTTTATGGTTTCTGTATCTAGACCAAGGACTCCAGGCTAGGGCTACATTTACACTTATTTTGTTTGCCTCAAACTGTGTTTGAATTTTTTCCCCGATTGGCTGCTAACATTGGGAAGATTTCACACACAAATATGTATTTCCAGCCTCTCTTGAAAAATTCTTAGTCCTTATTGCTGCATAGAAATAATAAGCTGGACTTAAGTAGGAGCCGGGCCCTTTAGTGGTTTGTGACCTCTCCCGGTGACCACAGTTCCCACTTGGCCACTACAGTTCACACATGTTGCCTGCTTGTCCTGCAGCACTTGCACTGGGGCCTCCGCACAGACAGTAGGGCAGCTGTAACATGAACCCAGGTCTCTGGATTCCCAGACCAGTGTGATTTCTGCTGTATTCTGTGGCCAGTCGTGCACTCCCCAGATGGGACAGCGGAGAGGAGTGACAATATTTCAGAGCTGCCTGAGTTTATACTAAGGGAAGCTAGACTTAGGGTGAGGGAAGAGACATAGAACTTCGCATACTCAGAGGGTCCCTGATGTTGCATGGGAAATGCAAGCAGAATCAGAAGTTCCTCTGGCCTCTCCCTGCGTCCTCTTCCTCCCACACCCAGCTGGTCACCAAGAGGCTGCAGCTAAATCTCCTCACCCTTTGGCAGCTTTATGAATCCCCCCACCCCACCACCCCAGTGGTTAAATCATTGCCAGGGACACAAGGTCGGGTCACCAGCTGGCTGCCCCATGCAGAGGAGGCCAGTGGAGGCGTTCGGGGGTGGGGGAGCCTGCGGGAATCTCTGCCTTTTGTCTCTACAGCCTCAGATTTCACATTCCATGGCCCTGGGGACCCCAGTTGTACTCCACAGGGCTTCTTGCCCACAATGCTGAGAAGTAATCTCAGCTCTGGGGATAAACTGGCCCAGGGAAGGCTCAAGGCTTGTTGAGTCCTGGCTGCCCACTGCAGTGTCAACCAAGGAAAATTATCGAATACTCAGAGCCTCAGTTTTTGCACCTGCCAACTGCAGCAAAGAATAACTCCTACCTCACAGAGAAGCTGTAAGGGTGCAATGATAAGGAGTGTGGAGTGGCGACACTTGGCAGTGACTGTCCATTTTCTCTCCCTCCCTTTGGGCCCCAGGATCTGGTCCTGGGAGTTCTCCACTAAGCTGCTGGGTCTCAGCTGCAACATAGTCTAGAAACGAGAACATGGAAATATGATATACTTTAGCTTTTAGGGTCGTAATTAGAAAGTAGCTTCTACTTTTTAATGATTAAACTAATCACAATTTACAAAAGCCTATGCCATGCAGCTCCCTCAATCCCCACAGCCATTGGGTGAGAATGATATAACTATTGTCCCCATTTGCAGATGGGAAAACTGAGGGCAGAGTGGGTCAGTTAGTTGCTCAGGGTCACAAAGCTAATAAGTATGGGAGGCTGCCTCTGTAGTCAGCTTGCTTATCTATCTATCTATCTATCTATCTATCTATCTTTCTATCTATCTAATCTATCTAATCTATCTATCTATCTATCTATCTATCTATCTATCTATCTATCTACCTAGCTATTTATTTATATTTATGGTGGCTGGCCAGTTCAGGGGTCTGAACCCTTGATCTTGGTGTTATAACAGCACGCTCTAACCGAGTGTATTGACTCAGCTAACATGGTGGGGGAGAGTTGCCACGGCTAAGGGCAGGCTCTGGCTGCCTGCATCTCCTCCTTCCCCTCAAATGTGGAGCACTTCTTCCCAGCCCTTTGCCCTACCTGGAATACTCGTGGTGAATAGTCACATCCTTCTCCCCATTTGAGGCTAGCAGAAGTGTCACCACCTCTGGGTAGCCTTCTCTGGCTCCATCTCCCCTGGGGATTTTTTCCTTCCCCACCCTGGCTTCTCTGCTGCTCTCAGGGTACTCACCTCCCAAGCCCGTGGTGTTCCTTACTTGCCTGTTCAGCAACTTCTCTCCCTGGGAAGAAGGCTGGGAAGACAAACCCCTGGAAAGTGAGATCCATGCTAGATTGGCCTCAATTCCAACAGCCGGCCACAGGCTGCTCGTCCCCTACCACATCCTCCTTACCCCTATCCAGGGTGGACAACTTCCGACTCCAATAAACGCAGGTACAATCCCTTAGCAATATGTATCGGACACCTAAACAGCCCATACCCTCTGACCTAGCAGTTCTACCTCGAGGACATTTTTTTTTTTTTTGTCTTTTTTTTGTGACCAGCAACGGGATCGCAACCCTCGGTGTCGCGCCTGCACCATGCTCAGCCAGTGAGCAGACGGGTCTCTATATGGGATCTGAACCCTCGGCGGGAGCGCCGCCGCACTCCTAAGCACCGCCGCACTCCCAAGCGCCGCACTCTACCGAGTGCGCCACTGGGCCGGCCCTCGAGGACATTTTCTTAAAAAGATAATAAAAAGATATATGAATAAAAATGTTCATCTCAGTGTTATTTATAAACAGCAAAAAATGGACACAATCTAAATATCCAACAGAACATTTTTGGTTAAATACATTATGATACTGTATTTCAGTACACAAATCTATGCAGCAATTAAAATGATGAAGTAGATCTGTATTTCATTAGCACCAAAAGAGGTTTATGATATATTCAGTGTAAAAAGCTTATAAGACAAAAAGTATAGAGTTACATCTCTCCCTTTCTCTCTTCATGTATGTATGTGTGTGTAGATAAATACATAGAGATATAATATCTGCCAAATAGCAACAGTGATTATTGTTGGGTGGTAGGATTAAAAGGTGATTTAAAATATTTTGCTAATCTATACTTTTCGTGCAGTAAGTTACATAAAGAACCAAAAAAAAAAAAAAAAACTCATTATTTTAAAGCCACAAGTTGGGCTCCAGGTGATCCTCTTTAGGTCTCACTGTGAGAGACCGAATGAGGCCAGGTGGGGCCAGGTGAGGCCAGGTGAGGCCAGGCAAGGGGTGGGCAACAGAGGCAGCATAGCTGGCTCCAGCCCACCTCCAGCCAAATCTGAGCCCAGGCTGAATGACACCAGGCTTGGTTCTTGGCCTGGGTCGGCCACTCAATCTCCATGAGGGACCTTGTCGGGCCAGGTGATTGTCCCGCCCCAGCCCACACCTGCTTCATTAATCTTCCCCGTCCCAACCAGGCTGACAGAGCCCACTCTGTCTGTTGACCTAAGAGGAGGGTGCGAGGGCCCAGGGAGGGGCTCCTGCTCAGTACCTGCCGTTGCTCGGCAGCTGGGGCTGGAGCCCTTGCAGGGGGTCTGGTTTGTCAGCACTGATGGATGAGGTGCCACAGGAAGGCTGCTCTCTCCTGCCACCATCTCCCCACTCCCTGGCCCAGGCCGTTTCTTGTGGCATTAATCCCTTAGACAGGCTGGCTAACAAAAGTAGCCAGGTCCTTTCTGCAAATGTCCATGAACCACACACAGATCCCTCCCCCAGCATGCGTTCGTGATACCACAAGTGTTCTCAATTTAACCCACCCTTAGCCCAAGAGCACAGGTAAACCAGATACTAACTTTTTATAGATGAGAAAATGAAAGCAATTAATAGCAATTAAAATGACAAGCAAGATCTACATTTTATTGAGATTGAAAGATGTTCATAATATATTAAGTGAAATAAGCACAGTATGACAAAAGTATAGTTTGATTTTTTTCCCCCATGTCTGGAAGGATTATCCATCAAATGCTAACAGTGACTGAACTGGGATTTGACCAGATGCAAATCCCATGCTCATTTGACTGTCATAGTCTCTTTATCCTGAGGTTACTCCCTCCAAAGCTCCAGCTCCTCCAGGTGGCCTTTTGGGACACCTCCTCCTGATCTGCCTTGGGCCACCTTAGTCATTCTAGAAACCCTGTCCTCCCACAAGGACTGAGGCTGGGTGCTGTGCCCGATATCTGTACTTCTGAGAATCCCCTGGCAGATACCATGGGGACCTTGGTCCTACCCCACTGGATGAGGGCTCTCTCCTTCCCATCCTCTGGCATCATCCTGATGGCACAGAGTCCAAAATCTGTAGGTTCTGTTTCTTCTTCTTTTGCACACAACCCCGCTGAGCTTGGGTGACTAGCTCCCCAGGCCATGGGTGATCAGGGGCAGCAAACTAGAAAGTGGAGTCAGCTGCCAGAGTCAGCAGTTGAGAGTAGTCAAGGGCCAGAACAGCAGATAGAAGTGTCAGTCCCCACAGCAGTCTACAGCGTGTGACAGAGGGACAAGCATATCTCGGGAGGTCCAGGAGTGCATGGGATGGGGCCATAACTGACATCTATGGTGGCTCCCTGATCATCAGGACAGGTGGGCCTCGGGAGCTAACATTTTCTGAGCACACTTGATGTATGGCTCTGTTTAAGGTGGCACAGAACAACGCAATACTTTCAGGAGAGCGTATTAGTTTCCAGGGGCTGCCATAACAAATTACTGCAAAGTGGGTGGCTTAAAATATCAGAAAGTCATCCTCTCACAATTCTGGAGCCAGAGTTCTGAAATCAGATTGTTGGCAGGGCAGTACTCCCTCCCAAAGCTCTAGGAGAGCTTCTGATGGTTCCTGGCATTTCTTGGCTTGTGGCTACATAATTCCAGTCTCTGCTTCTGTCTTCACAGGGCTTTCTTCTCTATGTCTCAGTGTCTGTTTCTTCTCTTCTCCTACACGGACTTGTTTTTGGATTTAGGGCCTGCCCTAATGCAGGATGATCTCATCTTGAGATTTTTAACTTAATTACATCTGCAAAGACCCCTTTTCCAAACAAGGCCACATTTACAGGTCCTAGTGGACATATTTTGGGGGGCAGGGGCACTATTCAACCACTACAGAAAGATTCTTATCTAAAATGGTTACCAGGTCTGGCTGGTTAGCCCAGTTGGTTAGAGTGTGGTGCTGATAATGCCATGGTCCAGGGTTTGATCTCTATACTGGCCAGCTGCAAAAAAGAGAGAGAGAGAGGAGAATATGCTATATGATTCCACTTATATAAAATTCTAGAAAATGCAAACTAATGTATGTTGATAAAAAGAGGGTGAATGGTTGCCTGGGGCCCGTGGGGATGGAACGACGTGCAAGAGGGAGGAATTACAAAGATGCTCAAGGAAACGTGTGTGTGATGGATGTGCTCACTGTTTTGATTGCAATGATGATATCATGGAGAGTGTACATGTGTCAAAACTCATCAAATTGTACACCTTAAATATGTGTGGTTTTTTGTCTGTCAATTACACTTCAGCAAAGCTGTAATCAAACCTTGATGTTATAGACAGTGTGATCAGGAGAAGACCATTGTTCCTCTATTATTGCTACTTGCCCTGGGTCTGTGCCCACTCTAGTGCAATGATAATAATAATAACGCTGGCCTTTATTGGCACTCACCATGTACTGGGCACTTCAGGTGTATTAACAAAGTGCCATCTTAATGTTGAACCAATTAAGCTTCAGTTTCTGGGAAATGTTTTTATATAGAAGAACTCATATCTTGAGTAGGCCAGGTGCTTGAGGCCTGGATCTACCTTGAATTCCCAGAATCTCCACTATAATTCAGGGTACATAGAAGGAACTCAGCAAATTCCAGTGTGATCAAGTGGTTTCATTTTCTTTACATCCCTTTCTCAATCTCTGCATGGTACAGTGGGAAACTGGAGCTGGAAGAGGAGAGATCATTAACCTTTGAGTTGGGAGGTAGGAGTTCAGGCCCTTCCCGCACCTCGCTCACCGACAGCTTAGCCTCTGAGCGCCTCTACCAAGCCCTTCTCATCCCTGTCTCCCTCGCCCAGCTTTTAGCCAGCTCAAATGTTGCATTCCTGCCATCCCATCAAAAGCATTCCTGAAAATTGAAGAACCACTGTACTCATTAATTAAACCTTTTAAATGATAATATTTCCCTCTAGTTTGAAAATAATAGAAGCTCAGTGCAAAAAAACTAACAAAATTTAGAAATGAAAGAAAATCCTGCAATTGTGTTTAATGTTTTTCAAGATTATTTCTTAAGCATAAACATGCATATATCATTTGTACAAATAGTTTCATACTCTACCTCTAGAAGAATGTTAGCCATTTTTTATCCAGAATTTCTAGGTGTTTTATAACGGGGTGGTTTGCAAGTTGCCTTGCCTGCCATCTTGCTTAAAATCCAGTTCCAGGTAGCAACATGTTGTAAACATTTTCCCATCTCAATAAACATTGTTTTTATAACACAATTTTTGATAGGGCATAGTAATCTATTGTGTGAATACATACAATAATTTAATCTGTCCTCCATGGTTCAGCATTTTCTTTGTATCTAATTTTTTACCATTATAGAAATAATGGTATGAATACCTTTGTTGACACATTTTTATGCAATTTCTGATTATTTCCTTAGGAGAAATTTCTGGGCCAACGAATTTGGCTATCTTAAGGCATTTGATAATCTACAGACAAGAACAGCTGAGTCAAGTTTTTAAATAATCAAAGTAATATATAGACTTGATAAAAATTTTAAAAGTGTAGAAGGACAGTGACCACGACAACAGCAACATTCCCTGATGGTCTCACGCAGTCTCCTACTTCTGTATATTATTATATTTTATATAGTATATACTTATTGTATATTGTATTATATTGTAGATTCTATATTTAATCTTAATAAGTATCCTGTGAGAGAAGTACTATAATTATCCCTATTTCACAAATGACACTGGGGCTCAAAGAGGTTGCCCAACGTCACCAGGCTGGTAAGTGGCAGATCTGTCATCTGAACCTAGGGAGTCTGGCTCTAAAGCTGGTGTTCTTGAAAACTACAATCTCCTAAAAGAAAAAGTGGCTCTCACGCCTCTTTGGAAAGCTCTGTGCAGAGGAGAGACATGTGCTGCAGCAGGAAGATTAGGCTAAGGCTGTGGGCTGCCCTGGAGGGAGAGACGACAAAGAGGCTCTAGATAAGGGCCTTTGCGTGGATGGGGCGACAGTGCACTCAAGAGCCATGGAGAGAGTGGGAGGGAGAGGCGAAGGTGGGATCCACAGGCCTTGCAAAGGTGGAGTCCACAGTGTGAGGTGAAGACAGTGCCAGGTGTCTAGCATGGGCGGGTGGGTAGCTAGTGGTGCCATTCACACGGATCGATGAGGAGAGGCCGTGCACGCCGGGGATGTGCTTTTGAATCTGACCTGTGCCTCCTTCTCAGGCCGGTGTGGCTCCAGGCCCAGCAGGCCGGTAGGAGGTGCTCACCAGGGACTGTTGGAACCAGATCCTCTTGGACACCCTCCCGTTTCACGTTGCGCAGATGAGATGCCCATTGCCACCCCTGCCCCTGCCATGAGAGGCCTGATTCCTAATCGATTTGCCCTGCCCCTGGAGAAGGGGTGGGGGGACACCTCTCTCCTTCCTCCAGTGTTGATTGTTCTCAGAAGGGGAAGTGACTGGAAAGCAGTCTGGCTGCTAAGCACACAGCCCTCTCTCACCTCCCCTCCCCTCCTTCGGGCCCAGTGTCTGAGCCTGGCAGCAAAGCCACAGCCCAAAAGGTGGCTCATAAAAGACCCAAAGAGCAGGGGCAGCTTGGCCCCCATGTTCTTCAGTTCAGTTTTATTAAAAACACCACCGCCATCACTGAACACCTACTAAGCATTCGAGAGACACAGCGATAAACTGGACATGACTCCTGTCTGTGCTAAGCATTCGAGAGACACAGCGATAAACTGGACATGACTCCTGCCTTCACGCTGTGACCCTAGGCATAGACAACTAAGAGTCACAACAGGGAAATAGAGTCTGTGCCATGTGGATGGAGGACTGGCCATTAGTTCTGAGTGGGGGAGTTTAGGCTGAGAGGTGGGCACCTGTGGCACTGGACCCTGCTCTGCCACTAGCTCTGGTGTGACCTTGGGCCAGTCTCTTCCCCTCTCTGGCCTTCAGTGTCCACAGCTGTGAAGCCAAAGGATGGAGCTCAGCAGTCTCTGAGGCCATTTACAGCCAGGGTATAAGGCAGTTTTGTTCCTGGACCCTGGGTCCTTTCTGCTGCTGCTGGCTTTTTGCTGCCACTTTGTGAAAGCAGCCAATGAGAAGGGGCTGGGTGGGGTTGGGGGGCACGGGGACTGTAAAGAAATTCCCAGACTGGTCTGTTGCTTTTTTTGTGTGGACGGAGGGACTGGGAGGTGCTGGGGGAGGGCAGAGGAGAAGGGGAGGGATGAAGTGAGGAGGGGGAGGAGGGCGTGTGGAGGAGACAGAAGAATGAAATAAAGGCGAATCCAACAAAAGCGAGGGGACAGTGAGTGACAAGTTTGAGGCTGCAGGCCCTGGGCCGGCCAGGCCTTTAGGGCGAAGAATGGAGACAAACGAGCTGGATTTTCATGCTTGGTGGACGGTGAATGAAAGAGTATCTTTTAAAACCCTATCAGGAACTCTTTGGATTGTCATTAGATCTGGAGAGGAGAAAAAGGCGGAGGGAGGGGACTGCTGAATTTGGGTGTGAAAAGATTCCAATTCTCCTCTGGCGGCTGGGGAATGGGGGGCTTCAAGCTCTCTCCTTGCCAGAGCTGGATGTGCCTGGGCCCCTCCAAGCTTTCAGTAAATTATTTGCCACTTCAAGGGCCCTTGACATTCAGTGGTGGGCTCCCCCAGCACTTGGTGGGTGACCCCACACTGGAGCTTGGAGGAGAAGGGAGGGCTGAGGTGGGACCCAGGCATCTGGCTCCTTGTAGGGTAACCAACCATTCGAGTTTGTCCAGGACAGGGGACTTGCAGTGCTAACACTGGGAAAGTCCCAGACAAACCAGGATGGCCGGTCACCATACTCTAGGATGGGGGCTGTTGGGGACAAGAAGGGAGAGGAATGAATGGCTCAAGGCAGGTCCCGCCAAGCCCTGGAGTCAGGACCTGTGTTAGAGCTCTGGTCCTAGCCTCAGCAGGCAGCTGGAGGCCAGGGTGAGAGGTTGTTTGTTTGTTTGCTTGTATGAGGGCACTTCAAAAAGTTCGTGGAAAAATAGAATTAAAAGATAATACAGGGGCCGGCCCGGTGGCGCACTGCTACAGTGCGCCGCTTGGGAGCGCGGTGGCGCTCCCGCCGCGGGTTCGGATCCC
>NW_007732770.1:30484-64362 GCF_000696425.1 Galeopterus variegatus
CCCGCCGAGGGTTGTGATCCCCCATACAGACCGGTTCCCGCCCGCTGGCTAAGCGAGTGGGGGGCGCAGCGCCGAGGGTTGCGATCCCGTTGCCGGTCCCGGTCCGGTACGGGCGCGACACTGAGGGTTGTGGTCCGTTGCCGGACACAAAAAAAAAAAAAAAAAAAAAAGATAATACAAATCATTTAACGAACTTTTGAAGTGCCCTAGAACATTAAAAAAAAGACAACTGGAAAATTTTGCATATGACTGGATATTAGATCATATAACAGAATTGTTCATTTCATTATGTGTAAAAATGGCTTGGTGGTTGTGTTTCTTAAAATGCCCTTATTGTTTAGAAATGGACACTGAAGTATTTACCAGTGGGATGATAGAGATCTGTGATGTGCTTTAAAATATTCCACCAAAAAAAAAAAGTCTTTGCAGGTTTGGGGGTCTGGGTGGTGGTGGGGCCAGCAAGGTTGGCCATGAATTGATGATTGTGGAAGCTGAGCAATGGTGCATGAAGACACATTATTCTATTCTCTCTGCTTTTATGTATGTTTGAAAATGTCCAAAATCAAAACTTAAAAAAAAAAAAAAAAGGTAAAGGAGAGCATGTTAATGGTGAAAAGTAGCAGTGGTTAAGAGCACCAGCTCTGGGTCGAGAGAGCCAGGGTTCAAGTCCAACTCCATGGCTCACTGGTTATTTACCTGCTCTCAGCCGTGGTTTCAACATTTGTAAAATGGGAATAATAATTTTGATCTCACGGACTTATAAATGGAAAGCACTAGGACTGTGCTTAGATATAGTAAATACTCAATAAAAAATAGTTGCCACTAAAAAAAAAAAAGATGGGTGATTTGGGGGAAGAAATGCCCTTTCAGCCAGGAGAACCCTTCAGAGCTTTGATGCTGGTGGTGTGGGTGATTTCCTGGAAGAAGTGTTTCCTGCCTGGAGAGGTCAGCTATTGGAACTCAGGCCTCACCTACACAAGGAACCCAGACAGGCTGGTTCCCTTCCCATGCCCACAGCCCCCTGCCCACCCCTCTTCTCTGTTCTCAGTCTTGTGTGTTGGCAGAGATATCTCCCCATCTCCTCCAGGAAGTCTCAGTACTAGGCTTATGCAAGTCTCAGTACTAGGCTTATGCCTTCATGTCTTAGTTTGACAGTTTTCCTTGAGTCTCTGTCAGCCAACCAGGAATTGCAAGTGGGCAGGTCTTAGTCTCCTTCTGGAGTCTTCCTTGCAGGCTCAGGACACAGAAGCTCAAGAATGTGCTGCTTCACACATGGGGACAGCACACACACACACAGAAGCAAGTGCACATGCATGTTCACATGCATGCATAACTTTCAGGCAGCTGTAACAGTACCTGCTCACAAATGGCATCAGTAGCAAAGAGGCTAAAAAGTCTAAGATGCAAGGAGAGGAGACCTGGCCTTGCCCGTGGGTGGAGAGTGAGCACGGCTGTGAGCAGCAAGGCTGGGGGTGGTCAGCAACTGGAGCCAGGCTCATTTCTGAGTTCTGTGTTCTCAGAATCCAGTGCCACCTAGAGAGGCATGAGGAGGCACTTGTCTCCATTCCAGGGGGCTGCACCGAGAGATCTGGATACTGGAGTCCAAGAGTTGACCCCCTGCCAAGATTGCAACCATTGCTGGTGGGGCAGTGGTCACAGGAATGGAAATCTTAAAGGCTACCATTTACTCTACACACGTCCTGGCACTTGCCTTGTGTTATTTCATTTAATCCTGACAATTACCCTACGTGAGAGCTAACATCATATCCTTTTATCGTAGAGGAAATGGAGGCACAGAGACATTAGGTCAGCTGGCTGAATGTCACACAACTGGGAAGGGGCACATCTTAGATTTGAATCTCAGGCTGTCTGTCTTCAGAGCCAATACTCGCAGCTGCTACACTCTATTATGCAGTTTATGCTGAGCAAGAAAGGACACTGGGGGATGATTTGCTTTGAAATTGTAGGATGTCCAGGATTTGCTTCAAAATACCCCCATGGAGGAAGTGATGGAGGAAGTGGATAGGGATGTGAATGAGATATAGTCAGCCCTGGGATGATAATTCGTGAATCTGGGGGATGGCTACATGAGAACTCATTATGCTTTTTGCTTTAGTTTTGAAATTTTCAACAATACGTTTGACTGGCTAGGGGTTCTACCCTGGCTGTGCCATCACTGGGTGACCTCGGACATGTGCTGACCCTCTATATGCATCAGTTTCCCCACTGAACCTCGCCCATCTGTCCTCAATTCATTACAGGATTGCAATGCTGTTCAATCTATGCCTGGGGAATAAAGGGTGTAACAACACCTGAATCTGTCGAGACATAAGTCCCTCTATTTCTAAGGGCAGCCACAGACTCCTTCTAACTGAAGATCATGCTTTCACCTTCCACACTCGAGAAAAAAAAATTCTGGCAGAGGTACCTGTGTGTTGGACTCTTGGAGTAGAAAACATGAGAGAGAGAGAGAGAGAGAGAGAGAGAGAGAGAGAGAGAGAGAGAGAGAGAGAGGAGGGAATGTGCAGTGTCCTGCTCACTCCACCTGTGTGGGTCTCCTCTTCTTCTCTTCCAAGTCGCCACCTGTTCATCCCTCGTTCAGAAGGGGCTTGGGGCCCCAGGCAAAAGGGTGGCGCCTGGATCCTGAGGAAGGCAAATGAGGCTCTGGGCCTCCCAAACACTGGGGATGATAAATGGGGTCCGAGTCTTTCAGGCTTCATTATAGAGTCGCCATGGGTTTGCCCAAACCATGGCAACCAATTCAAGCAATGATTAACCTAATAAAGCAGAGGCAAAGGGGGGAAAGATATGCATTCAGGACCCCAAGTCAGGCCCTGGTTTTCTAGAGGCGGTAAATTTTCCTTCAGTGGGTGTGGTGTCCAGGGCCCAGACGTTCTAAATCTCTGCTCCTGGGAGCGGGGGCAGGAAGGCCTGTGAAAGCAGTAAATGCATGTCAGAGATCAGCTGGGGTGGCTCAAATGCACACTTAGCAGTCCCCTCCCGGGCCCTTCTTGGAAGCCAACACAGGACTGGGGACAGAAAGACATCTGTTTTAGCCCAGGGAGTCAAATTACCTGGGCTTTCTTTTTTTGAAGCCTGTTATGTTTGGCCCTGAGGAGGTAGGGTGTGTGTATGTGCGCGCGCGCGTGTGTGCATGCACATGTCTATCTGTCTGCCTGTCTCTGGGGTGTGGAAAGAAGGTAGAAAAGATTTCTGTTACTGGTGATGTAATAGACAGCCTGTAAGATGGCCCCCAAAGATCTCTGCCTCCTGGTGTTCATGCCCTTGTATAATCCCCTCCCCTTGCGTGTGAGCTAGATTTAGTGATTCCTTTCTAGTGAACAGAACGTGGCAGAAATGATGGGATGTCACTTTTGAGATTAGATTAGAAAAAGACTGCAGCTTCTGTCTTGGGTGTCCCCCCCACCTCTTGCTTGCTTGTAATGGAGGAAAGTCAGTTGCCATGTTGTGAGCTGCCCTATGGAGAGGCCCAAATGGAAGTGCCAGAATATTAACATGCACAGGATATTATGGGGACAGGGAGCAAGGAAGGAGAAATAGTACAGAGAAAGCTTCTGGGAGGAGGCGATGTTTGTGTTGAAGGTTTAGGAGTGGAAAAGAAGAGAGGTTTGGATAGACAAGACAGTATGGAATATGCAGGGGTGGGGGGAGGGAAGCATAGAAGGGATACCTGACTGTGTGTATGGGGAATACTTCAAGCAGGCCAATATTTCTGGAGGGCAAACAAGGCCTTGTGAAAAAGAGGCTGGTGCAGCAGGACTCTGGTCATAAGCATACATGATTTGTGATGTTAAACAAGTGATAATAGCATGTGTAATCCAATTTAATCCTGACCACAATCCTGTAGTGAAGACAGCTCATTACCTACAATCCATTCTTCCCTTCTTCCTAGGCACATAGCCCCTCTTCCAGTTAGGTGAGGCCATGGGATCACATCCTCCCTGTAGAATGGGAGGAGAAGTAATGTGTGCTACTTCTGAGCCTAAGCTTTAAGACTGTGGGTAAGCCCCCACCATGCTTTATTTTCTCTTCCCACTGGCTGGGACCCATGACAGTGCAGCCTGAACTATATGGTTGGCAAGGATGTAGGAGCTGGTAGAGGAAGATGATGGAAGAAACCCAGGTCTCTGAATAATGTCCTGGGGTAAAGCTACCCACCTACCTGGAGTGCTCACCTCAGATTGAGTTATTGGTGAGTCTCTGCTACAGCAACCTAGCTTTACCCTAACCTGAGCCCTAAAAGGTAATATTGTTATCAGTCTGTGTAGGTGAAGAAACTGAAAGGAGGGTTTAGGACATTGTTTATGGTCATACTGATGGTTAGTGAACAAGCCGAGGATTGAACCAAAATTCAGTGTAACTTACACTACATCGTACTTCCCTGTTGGAACATGAGCTTTACCCCATGGAAAATTGGAAACCACCTGAAGATTTTAAATGGGAGAGTGACAGTGTTCTAATTGTTTGTTATGTGGGAACTCTGGCTGCTGCATGGGGGGTACAATGAAAAGTATTAAGATTAGGGGTAGGGAGATCTGTTAGGTGGTCTCTCCATGTGAGAAATAAGAGCTGGAACTAGGGCAGTGGTCATATGGAGGTAAAGGAGGGGCAACATTCAAGAAAAGGTGAGAAAGGCAAAATCAGCAGGACTTGTGGGTTAATTGGATATGGGCAGTGAGAGAGAAGGGTAAAAATGAGACCCAGATTTCTAGTGTGATGCTATTTAGTGGGATCAGGAACAAGAGGCAGCATATTAGTTTGGGAGGAGAGGAGAGGAATTCCATTTTGGACATTTCCTTTTGGGTGCCCAAAAGACATACAATGCTGGACCTCAGTAAGGGTAGATCTAAGCTGGGGAGGGTTACAAGGAAGGGGTGGGTGGCCCTTGGCCTTTGTGCCAGTTTCCTACACATGGGGGTGCAGAGGAAATTCAAATTCATACTGAATTCCTCCCTTCCCTCCACCCCCCAAACAGGGAAGAAAGAGAGGTTTTTGAGACAAATGAAGATGCTAATAATAATAAGTACCATTTGTGTAAGCTTAGAAGGCTAAGCAAAAATATTTAATCAGTATGACAGCCCAATTAAATGCCTACTATTTATTGTCTTAACTTCACAAATGAGGAAAATTGGCATTAGAGACAAAGGGGGTTAATTGAAAACCACTGGTTAGTGGCAGCACCAGGATTTGAACCCATATCTGTGTGATTCTAATGTACCTGCTCTTAACTGCTCTGCTATGCTGTCTATGCATTTGGAGGACTTCCTTTTGCCTTTGTAGTTGGAATAACTAAAACTTCATTTTAACCCAAAGAATGAGACCCCTGTTTAGAGCAAACTTTCAAACCAGTTCTGCAGCTTAAACGTCCAATGTTGTTCTGTCTCAGACCTCTCAGATACTGTCTGGAATTCTTAAGCTGGCCACTCAATTCGAGGTCCACCATTTATAACACAGGGTTCTAAGGCATAGAGAGAGAGAGAGAAGGACCTTGCTAGGGTCACCCAGGCAGTTAGTAGCTACCGAGCCTATGCTTTCCTCAGAACATTAGGAAAACCTGGCAGTCCTCTGGGTCTGCATGTCCACAGGGGCCTCCCAGGACTCCAGCCTGGAATTATGGGCAAAGGTTGTTGACAGGTGTTTCCATGTAGAGAACGCCTCCTCAGGTGCTGGATTAACACGGTCGTTTCAGCACCATGGTCAGGGGCGCGCCGCCGCCTTTCAGGACCTCAGAGGAATTGCCAGACCGTTATCAGGCAGGCGCCTGCTTCGTGGCCCACGGATCCCAGAAGCAGAAGCAGCAGACAGGAGCCTGGAGCTTTGCTAGGCCTCCAGGGTCGGCCAAAGCTCAGGGGACCTCTTGGCCTTACAAGACTCCAGGGACTGGGCTCCAGCCAAAGCCCATGCAACTACAGACTGAGTCGCTGCCCACCAACACTCCTATCTATGGGCACAGAGAGAAGAGCTCCAAACTGCCAGCTGAGAGAAAAAAGTAATAACTAGAGAAAATTGCTAGTTTAGAGTCAGGGCCCCAGTCCTCGTTTGCTGCAATAACTCACCGAATGATTGAGGGCCTTAGGCATGCCACTGACTTCCAGGACCTTGGGGTTCTGTTTCCATAGTTGTGACCATCCTGCCTTGTTCATCTCACTGGCTGTAGGAGGGAACCTGAGATAAGAAGTGTCTAGCATCAAGTCACCCACTGTGCACCTGGCCCTTTGAAGCCGAAGCAGGCAGGTAAAGTTAGCCAGTGTCACCCCTCCCCCATTTTCTTGAACGCTGGGATTTTAAAAGGGGGGAGGGGGTGAAGGAACGCAACAAGGATATTAATTACATGAATGTAAAAATGTAATTGCAATTTACCCAGCGTTTATTCTGAGCTACATTCTCAGTCGAATCCTTCCAACACCATCCCCACAATGTCCCCAGAGGCTGAAGGGTCTTTTCCACCGCTTCCAGTCGTGGGGGTCTGTAATTCCTTTCACTGCAAGCACGGCCTTATCTTAGGCGCCCAGAAGTCCAGTGAAAGTGTATTGAGACTCCCTTCAACTTCGCTTGTGAATTAGCTGAGCCTCAGGGACTAGTCCAAGGTCACACGGCCCAGCAGCCTGTAGGGAGAGGAGGGGCAGGGCTCGCCTTTGGGGTCGCGTGCGCCCCAGGCCCCGCCTGCCTTTGTGCCAGCCTAGCGGCTTTGCTCCCAGACATTAGCATTCCAATGGCCCCGGGACGCTTTGTCCTCTGACCAAGGCCGGCTGGGGGTTGGGGGTGGGGGTAGGATGGGGGCAGGGCACCATAAATCTACCTGCTTGTGTGTGCAGATGGGGGCAGGGGGTGGTGGCACAAGATTCATGTGCTGTTTTTCTGGAAGCCAGGCTTGGGCTCAGACAAAGGCAGAAAAGGGGAAAGAGTCATTCGACCCGAGTGTTTTTTCTGCCCCAGCTTGGGAACCTGTCCGGATTTTAGGGAGCTGGGGCACATTAGGCAACCTCAGATCACAGGAGGCCCCACAGCCAAAGAAGCGTGGGCAGGCAGAGGGAGCAGGGTCTGGCTCTCAGTCGACCATGAGCAGCCTGACTGGTTTTAAAAGCCAATGAACACAAAATGCCCGCTGGAGGTGGGGGTCGTCGGAGTGACGAAGCTGGACTAGTTGGAAACGCTACTCACAGAAATGTTTCCGAGCCCTTCTCGCTGAGGGGCTCTTTGGAAAGAGGCATGGGCCAGATTGCCACCTCAGCGCGATACCACGCACATTGATGGAGCTCGTCCAGGGCACCGAGCCCTAAATTTTGCAGTGATTCAACCAAACCCAAACCTTACTCCGCCTCCTTCTGACTTGAAGAGTAGGGCTGACAGCTCTGGGGTCAAATCTGCCCCAAGCCTAGGTGGCAGCCTAGCAGCCAAGTTGGTTAAACCATACGTGTGTGTGTGTGTCTTAATTTGTGGGGCGGAGGACCAATCTGTGTGCGTTGGGTGACTAATGGCTCCTTAATGAGCGCCATGGAAAGCAGGAGAGGGAGACTAGGCAGAGGGTGCAGCCACAGCTCCCAGGGTTGCCACAACCGAGAATGCAGCGCTGATAGAGGCTGGTCAAGCTTCAGGGAGTCGTTTGTAACAAGGGAGTCTTCTGCCTAGATGAACACTATTTCCCACAGCCTTCCACAGGATCTCCCCGCTTGAGAAATTCCTCTGCAAACCTTGAGTCCTGGCCCAAATGGCATCTCCTCTGACAATCCTCCAGCAGTTCAGCCCCATCAAACAGTAACAGTCTGATTGCTTATACCTTTTCCTAGCTCCAATATTTCTTTGGCCTTGAATGATTTTGTCTATATCCTTGCTACTGTCCCAGCTGGACAGAGACATCACTGCTTTTTATGTCTCTCCACACACACCCCTCTCCCAGCACCCAACAAATAGCAGAGTCTTGCTTGGTCTGTGCAACTCTGAGCTACTGACACCTGCCCCCTGGCTGGTGCCCCAGATGGAAAGTTGGCTGCTGCATAGGTCACCAATAACCCATTAATCTCTTCCTTTCAGATTAAAGCCGTGAAATGAAACAACACTCCCCTTCATTCCTTTGTTTGCTGCATACCCTTTCCCGCCCCCCAAATCCTGCCTGTGATAACTAAGACATAGGTCCTCTGAGTTACCTTTAGGGAAGTGGGAGTAGAGGAGAGGAAAATTTCAGTCTAAAGTGGGGAGGATTTAGGAGAGAGAAGCAAGAGGCGTTAACCCCTGAGAAGCCACTATGTTTGCTCTCTAAAGTGATGGAAAGCGACCTACTTACCAGCTCCCAGCCCCCGCCAGTGCTGCGCCCCACCTGGGCCAACCCAAGGAGGCCTCTCAGGTTAGGGTTAAGTAGCAGGTAGGGTGCCC
The DNA here is from genome assembly GCF_000696425.1 of Galeopterus variegatus. Lineage (NCBI taxonomy): Eukaryota > Metazoa > Chordata > Mammalia > Dermoptera > Cynocephalidae > Galeopterus > Galeopterus variegatus. The sequence continues at coordinate 38,876 of NW_007732770.1, forward strand.
GCCCTTCACTTTCCTGTTCCCAAGAGGCAGGCGGACCCTGTGGATTCCTACAGCTCAGACCAGCTTCCCTGAAGCTGTAGTGGTCCCAGGAGCCGCGTAGGGGTGCTCCGCTAGCGCCCCGGGACAGGTATCAGTGCCTGCTGCGCGCCGGCCCTATTCCACCTTGGGGATAAGAGAGATCGCGGGGCTTGAACAGTTTCTTGGTAAGTTTTCCATCAGGCTGCCAGGTGTGTGTGTGTGAGGGGGGGAGTGCTCTAGAGTTTCCAGCTGGACTCTCCACCCTCTCTGCTCCCCACTGCTCAGCTTCGCGAGTCAAGACGCCGCAGTACCAGAGCCCAGTGCCTAAAATGCGCTAGATCTCAGGGATGCGCTAGGTCTCTAAAGGCCTTGAAAAAAATCCCTGGGATGCCCAGCCTGGCGGTGGTGTTTGCCAGGACTCTGACCCTGCGACCGAGTTATTACTCTCTCGCTTCCCCAAGTTAAACGGTCATTCTAAATCCGGGTTGGTGGCATCCGGGAAAGAGCCCGCAGCGCGACTCAGCCCTAGTTGGAGGCTTGTCTGTTTTCTACACCTCCATTTGCAATAAGGCAAGTCGCTGCCTCATAAAGAAAACAAGGGGGCTGGACCAATGATTTAAGAGACTTCCAGCTCTCAGAATGCGATCTGCCTGGCCTCCTCTCAGCCCCCGAGGGCGGGGTCCGAGACCTCCAGAAAGAGTCTCATCCCTCGTCTTGAACAGAGGCACCCTCCTCAGCCGCAGTGGCTGCAGCCCTCGCCTCGCCTCCCCGCCGCACAATCGAGCCAACTTGTTGAGGCTTCTTGAGGGTTCATTTTTTATTGGCTCAAAGTCTCCTTCGCTAGTCCCTAAATAATGTTATGTACAAAATATAGACTTTTCCCGCTGTGAAATCCCATCAATAAATACAAATGTGTGAAACAGGGGAGGGGGGCCATATAATTTACTGTACCAAAATTCATTTCGAAAGCCATCATATAATTTACAATGATTTTTTTTTTTTTTTTTTAACGACGCGCGGCGCTGCAGGCACCTGTAGCGCACGGCTCACGTTCCAGGCGGAGGACACAAGGACGCTGGGGAGATGCTGCCAGAGCCGGGCTAGCGCTTTCCCAGTTCACAAACTGGTCTTTCACCCCCGGGAGGGCAATGGCTCCGAAAAGTGCACGAGGAGAAGGCAGGAGATGGCCTTCTTGGATTAAGGCAGAGTGGAGCGGCCCGAAAACCCGGACTTGATAGGGATTAGAGAAGTTCAGCAGCATCTTTGGAGCAAGGCGAGCGGAGCAAGCGCTGAGAGACCAAACTGGATAAAATCACATTAGGGGAAGGGTAGTAAGAGACAGACAGGCAGATGGACTTGAGTGAGGACAGGGCGATCGGAGACGGTGGCGTCTCCGGCTGTGTAGTGCTACCGTTCGCATCTTTGAATGAGATTTTGGGGCGGCCGCAGGCAGGGGGCCTGAATTGCGCGCAGCCTGCAATGCCCTCTTCGCGCCGGCAGCGGCAAGAGTTGCGTGCATCGGCGCGGGGGCGGCACCGAGGGCCTGGGGATTGAACCAAGCCTTCCCTCGCCTGACAGTGAGAGGCTCCTGGGCTGGCTAAGGGTCAGGCAGTGAGAGGCAGGGGAAGCAAGTGCGCTTGGAGACCGCCGCCGCCCACCCCGACGTCTCCGGCTTCCTCCTGGTGTCCCAGCGGCCGCTGCCCAGCGGACTGGTCCCCTTCACAGAAAGTCTGAGAAAGCCAGGGCGCCCGGGCGCAGGCAGGCCGGGGAGGAGGACTCCCGTAGCCCGGGGCGCTCCTCCGGCGAGGTGGCAGGGCTCAGGCTGCCAGCCTGGGAGACCGGGGAGTAGAGGGAGCCCCAGTCCCCGGGGGAACCGCCGTCCTGGCTGCCCAGATCCCCGCAGGGCGGCGCCGGCGGCTCCAGCCCGTAGAAGCTGTGGTCCGCTATGCGCAGCGTCTGAGTCAGCGCCCAGATGTAGTTGTGGGCGAAGCGCAGCGTCTCGATCTTGGTGAGCTTCGCGTCGTCGGGGAAGGTGGGCAGGACGCCGCGCAGCGCGTCCAGAGCCGAGTTGAGGTTGTGCATGCGATTGCGCTCGCGGTCGTTGGCTTTCTTGCGCCGACTCCGTCGCTGCTTGCTCAGGGCCCATTCGCTCTTGGGCCGGCTGCGCCCCCCGCGCCGAGCCCGGAGCTTCCTCGTGGCCCCTCGGCAGCCGCCCCCTTCCGACTCCGCGCAGTCCGAGGGCTTGCGAGTGGGGCTGGGCGGGGCGCACTCGGTGCAGGTTACTTCGTCCCAGGCTCCAGAGAAGTTTTGCTCCGTCTCAAGGGTCGCTTGGACAGTGGGTGCTCCCGAGGGATGAGGCGCCATCCTGCGGCAGGTAAGAGGGAAGGGTGAGCGTGGGTCGGTCACCGGGAGCGGTCCCCGATCCCGAGGCCAGGTGGGAAAAACCCGAGAAAGAGCCACCGCCAGCCGGATCAGAAGACCCCCCTTACCCCGCCCGTTTTTCGCAGGCTCCAAGTGTTACCTAATTCTCTTAGGCGCAAAAGAATAGAGAGCGGCGAGAGCAGTGGGGAGCTGGGCCGGCCTTCCTGCCGCAAGTTCAGCTGAGCCGCAGGCTCCCCCACCTGGGAGTCGCCCCAGCCCCGGAGGAGAAGAGAAGCGCGGAGCGGGTAAGCGGCCTCCGTCGCTCTCTCTCGGCGCGGCGGTGAGACCTCGGGGGTTTCCTGAGCCGCAAGTCGTGTGCCCCTTGGCATGCTTTATCTGCTCTGCCCGGGCCAGGAGCGTGCCTGCCCGGCTGCTGCCCGCGCCAACGGCCAATCAGCGCTGGGGCCCGGGGGCCGCGCCACGCGAGCCCGCTCCTCCCCTGCGGGGCACAGCTGGATTCCGGACAAAGGGCCGGGGTCGGGGGAGGGGAGCGCCGCTCTGTTTGCTTTCTCCCCGCGGGCTCTGTCCCAGCAACTCTCGGTTCCTCAAAGAGCCTCGCCCAGTGAGAAGAGCTGCGTCTGGCTCACGTCTGGCTTGCTCATACCGCTTTGCCCTTATCATATCTTTCCTTGGCATTTGTCCAGACCCTCTCTCGGTATCCCGGAGGGGACCCTGCGTGTTACAAAGGGAAAATTTAGGCTCAGAGAAGTAGGCGGTTTGCCCCAAATTGCAGGGCAAGATAGTGGCGGAGACGAACGCAGAGCCAGGTGTTTTTTGTTTTTTTTTTTTTTAAAGATGACCGGTAAGGGGATCTTAACCCTCGACTTGGTGTTGTCAGCACCACGCTCAGCCAGTGAGCGAACCGGCCATCCCTATAATGACCGGTAAGGGGATCTTAACCCTCGACTTGGTGTTGTCAGCACCACGCTCAGCCAGTGAGCGAACCGGCCATCCCTATATGGGATCCGAACCCGTGGCGTTGGTGTTATCAGCACCTCACTCTACCGAGTGAGCCACAGGCCGGCCCAGAGCCAGGTGTCTTGAGTCGCAGCTTGGAGGAGCATCTACTAATTCTAAATGCCATCTTCCTCTCTGTGCCGTGGGCCAGGCTAGTAAACACATAGGGTCGTGTTTCATTGACCTTCTCCATCCTGGGATGGGGCAGAGACCCTGCCTATGTCTCTTCCACTCAGAGACCTTCGCCTGGGGTGTTGGAACCCCCCTGCCCGCCCTGAGATGCCGCCCTACACTCTCCAGACTGAGGTTCTTAAGACGCCCACACCACCCTCATCAGTGGCCTAAGACGTTTCCATCCCACCCCAGAGGTGAGGGTGGTTGTGGTGGACCCCCCGATGGAACATTCCACTTCTGCACTCCTGGACAGTATCCTAGCATCGGGGCCGGACCTGTGGCAGGGAGAGCTCTGGAAGGTGTGAGATCGAGAGGGGGCCAGGAGTTCCCAGTGAGCCCTTGTGTGTTTTGAAGCCCTGGTGTGCTGTCGCTGCTGGGAGCGGATCAACGCTTTCTCTCCTTTAGTCCCCCTGTCCAATCACAGGCGGGCAGGGGCTGCCAGCGGTCACCTGGTCCAGCCCCCTGCCTCGGCATCATGCAGGGATTGCGCGGTGAGCACAGGACAGGACTCTCCAAGGCCCTCGGTTTGCCCCGGTTGGTGCTGTCTGGAAATCTTCCCAAAGTGAGTCTGAACACCGGATCCTTCTTTTCCTCCCCTGCCCCTCCCTCTTGTCCCCGCCTCGGACACCCCATGGTCTTCTGCTTCCGGTCACTCAGAGTGAGGGGTCGCGGCTTCCGCTCCTCTCTCTTGATCGGGAGGTGCGTAGGGGAGGAAGTCAAGGCTGGGGGTTGTCTTCAGGGTAAAGTCTCTGTCGGCGGCAAAGACTTTGCTTTCTAGCAGGTCCAAATATCCTGAGCCTCCCGGAAAATGCAGGAAGGGGCAGGACCCTGCTGGGAGACTAAGGGGACGGGATGAGGGGAAGAGGTAGGTCTGCACGTCTACCCTGGTGATGGCCTCTGGCCGCCCAGGATGCTTGGGGGACAAATCCCCTCCAAGGTGGGGGGGGGCTTTAGAAGGGGGTCGGGGTGGGGGCACTGTCCTATCGCTCGCTACTGGTACCAGAGGCTCCTTCCCTTGCTGCAGGGAAATGAAGCCCGGGGTCAGGGTCAGGACGAACAAAGAAACCGCAAGGGACTCTTGGGCTCAGCATTCTGCCTCTGTTCCTCCCTTAGGTAAGGACTTGCTAATCTGTCTTTTGGTCATAAGAACGGGAGTGCAAAGCCCACTTTACAGATGGAAAAGTCAAGGCCCAGAGAGGGGAAGTGACTCGTCCAAGGTCACCCAGCAAGTTCTATTAGAACCACACAGAACTCAGATCCTAAGACCCCTAGTCCTTGATTTTCCCTTGCACCAGCTGCTTCTCCTTGATTTGGGGGAAAATATTTTTTCAAGGCAAAACAAGAGACTCCAAAATGCAGAAAACAAAGGGAGTTCTGAGTCTGTGAGGAAAAGGAGTAATGGCCCCATCTCCCAGCCAAGGGGAGCCAGCGTTCACTCATGCTCTATCTTTCCACTTTTCGGCCCCATATCCCAGTCTTGCTTGATTTACGCCCCTGCAAATTAGGACGTGGGAGAGGAAACTCAAGCATGCTTCCGTAGGATCCCGGAACCCAGCCAGACCCCGTGGAGGGAGTCCTGGCGGTGAGAGATTCAAGCGCCCCACGGCTTCCTGGAGGTCTGAAGCAGCCCACAGCCGTGACTCTCATCTGGCGGTGGACCTTAGATGGTACTGGGACTCGCCCTGCTTGAAGCCCTCTCCGTGTGGCTAATGGGTACTGGCAAAAGCTGCAGAGTGAACTTCCTGCGCCAGGGGAGATTCTGGGGATTCTTGCAAACTTTCTTCATTGGTAGAAAATTCTGAGACTCGCTTGGAATTCCTATTCAGCCTCCCTTAACCCCCTCTGGCTCAGGGTCCTCCAGGGTTTGCAGGCTGCCGTCACTCCCGCTTTGCGCAAAAAGCAGTCAGAGAGAGGAGCGCACAGCAGCCTGGGCCAACTGCCTCCTTGCTGGACGCAAGGACTCCTCACGTCCCCTCTTCTGGCCGGAAGGCCTGAGCCTGAGGTCGACGAGTCCCAGAGGATTAGAGATGAGGATGCATGCCCTCCCTCTCAACTGCAGGGGACTCACAGATTCCTCTCTAAACTTAATTGCCTTGCTTTGGGCTGCGAAGGCGCAGGCGGTGATGACTCCGTGCGCGCTGGCTGTGTTTGTGAAATAGCTCTTCCCGCGGAAGAGCAGAGCCCATTCCTGCAGCCCTTGCACATCCACCGCCTCTAAAGCCTTCAGGACCCCCGCGTCCCTCAGCCCCCTGATATCTAGGCTTGCCTGGAGGCTGAGGGGATTGAAGAGAGAGGCGACAGCCAGACGCTAGGAGACCCTGGGCAGTTTGGAAAAGAGGGAAGGCAGTGGCCCGCCCAGCCTCCTTCCTGTCGGCAGGGGGAATCTTAGCATTGCCTGGGGGCTCTTTGAGAATGGAGCGGGGAGGGAGGGGGGCAAAGAGAAGCTGAATAGCTAATGACTTGCCAGAGGAGGGGGCTTCTTTCTCTCGCCTTCGCCTCTGCACTGAAAGAGGGGAAGACAAAAATCTGGCGAGCGAGCTGCCCGGGCGAGACTGGCCACTTCAAACAGCCCTTCAAACAAAAGGAGACGACGAAAAGAAAGCCCCACCTGTCTCCAGTGTTTGCTAAAATAATAATAAATAGATTTCGTTTAATAAATAATTACAAGAGATTGTAAAGTGGAGTGCTTTGGAAAACATCTACCGCGGGAGTCAGCGCAGACAGCCGTCACCTGCTCCCAAGGCGGGCAACTTTATTGTTAAGCCACCCCACAACTAGTTCGCCTCTGATAAACTCTCCCTCATTTTCACAATGACTGTTTACTCATAGTTAGCACAATATTACCTTTGCCGTGATAAACCCGGAGGGGGGAGACCTGGCCCCTGGCCCCTGGGCACACCTGTCCCAGAAGCTGACACATGGATTTGGCACGGAGCAGGCCTCCCCCCCGGGGGCCCTGCCCCCGTGTACATTGGCCCAATTGCCACTCATTTATAACAGGTTGGCTGCAAGGCCTATCTCGGTCCTATTTGTCTTCTTTTATTGAAAGCATATGGTCTCCAGGGGCTCACCAGCCCCGTATTTCCATCTGCCAGGAGCTGGGGCGCTTCCGCAGGCTGGTGCTGCCCAACGCGCTGCTCCCCACCCAACGGCTGCTGTGCCAGCTGAAGGGATGGTGGAGGTGGGGTGGGGAGAGATAAGGCGGGCTGCTCAGCCGCTTTCGTAGAGAAGCCATTCCCTCAGTCTCCCCCTCCCCAGGCCCAGAGATCTCGTGCGCTCTTGAATGGGTGGCTGGTTCTTTTTCTTGGGTAGGTGAGAGGGCGCCATATGCCACCCCCCAGGGCGCACGAGGGAGCTCCGGCCCAGGGAGTCCTCAAACAAAGGGAGGAGAGGGCCCGGGTGCTCAGGAGAGCCCGAGGTCTTTATTTCCAGACCCCCCTCCGTGGCCAGGGCCGCCTCCCCCGCCGTCCGCAGCTCGCGCGCAGCGCCTGGAAACAAAGTGTCCACATTATTCCCGGTGGCGGCTGAGACGGTGAATGCGTGAAAAGGTGCATTGCGCATGGAGACACCTGTCGAAGCGGCGCCTCTTCTCAGCGCCTCTCTGCCCTGCGCTGGGTCAGGAGCTGCGCCTGGAGAGGGGGGTGGGAGGAGGGCGAGATACTGTGATTTGTGGTGACATATGTTGAGCAGATCGGTGTGTACTCTCCGCAGGGACACATGCACCCTCGCTCCCATACACACCCCGCGAGAAGGAGCAGCTGCTCTCCTCACCTTCTCCCGGCATAATACCTGGGCCCAGCGCTTTGGCCTCGCCTTTTGAGACTTCAGCTCTCCTCCGCCCCCTCTGTCTTCCGCCCCCACCCGGCGCTTCAATCTTGGCAGCTTCGCTGTAGGAGTTTATTGTCAAAATTTAACAGATGCACGTTTGTTCCTAGCGCCCGGCCCCAAACACACACACACTCGCAGGCACCCACAGAAAACGCAGCCGAGAACACAGATGCAGAACGCAAGATGCACATATGTCCCGCTCCGCGCCCGCCGGGCTGGGGAAACAACAGGCTGTGTGATTTTCCCTCCCCAGAAAGGAATAAACAACGGAGGCCTGCGGGGGCGACGAGGCCACCTCAGGGAGGCTCCAACTAGGCGCTTGCCCTTTGGCGCGGTGGCGCAGGAGAGCGCAGGGCTGCGGGCGCAGAGCGCGGACCGAAAGGAGGCCGGGAAAGGGGCCCCTGGGAGGAGCGGAGAGCGCAAGAAGGTCTGGAGGTGCCCGCTGTGTATTGTCTAATCTCTGGCCCTCCCTTGACCTTGGGCTTTTTAACGCCTCGGTCCTCCAGGGATTCCTAGAAATTGGAATTCTCCCGAGGCGCACAAAGGACCGGCCCGTACACCGAGAGGAGTCCATTTGGCACACTTTTCCTGCCCCCTTGTCTCCTTTGCGTGTCAGATGCAAGTTCTCTGAGCTGGGCTTCGGTGACAAAACGTGACGGAAAGAATGCTGGTGGAGGGGGGCGGGGAAGGAACTGGCTCTGCCACTGTCCACTCTCCCTGTGCCATTGTAAGCAAGTTGTTTCCTTGGGACTCTGTTTCTCACCTATTAAAAGAGAAAGTCAAGCCTTAATGGGGCAGGAGGGGCGGGGGGACGAGAATACTTTGTAATTTACTTTTCAAGTTTGCAAAGTTTGTAAGTCTTGGACATCGATGGGTCTTCCACTGTGAGTGGAGTAACCCCAGGGAGAGTGCAACCCCCTCTTCCAACACACCTTGGATCTGTTTCTGGCAATGAGTTTTTTTTTTTTTTTTTTTTTTTTTTTTTTTTACCAACAGTTGAAGGGCTGGGGGCAGTAATGGGAGTGGGGAAAGACCCATTTGGCAGTGAGGGTTTAGGAAGCCAATCTCTGCGCCCTCCATCTTTCAACTCTTGGGGCACAGACGACCTTTGGGCCACCATGGCACTCAGCGACGGTCAGTCGTGCTTGCCAATATCAGGTTTTCAGATCTTTGTTTCTTCCAGTGCTGGGATGGAGCTGGAAAGCTGTGTGGTGGCTGTGTGACTACTGAGTTCCTTCCTTTCTCCAGGCCTGTTTCTGGAGAAAAATGTGCCCCACCCACGGTCGGTGTGAGCTTGGATCAGCTCTTCTCATTGCCAAAGTTAGGGGCGACCTACCTCAGCCTTACACAAATTGCTTTCACTTCCTCCGTGTGAATTTATTTCACTGAATGTGATCCTTACATTTCCAAGATTCTCCGGCCCAAGTCACGGGGCATTCTCCTTTGGGAATTACTTTTTAGAAGTCAGGCATGTGCCGGCAGAAGAATTTTCTGTCTGGCCATCCCTCTGTGCTCCAACCCTAGTGCCTTTTCCCCATGCACCCCCACTGCCCTGAGGTTCTGTTTAGGCAGCAGCAGTAAGAACCCAAAGATCTCAGAATTGCTATGAGTTTGCAGTGGAAGTGGGAAGAATTTATTCACCTCACTTCTTTAGGTCACTGTGGATGAAATATCCTCGCAGGAAGGGGACAGGGGTTGTAGGTGGGGAGAGTCAAGAATTAATTCTAGATTAACCCAGTTGAAAGGCAATAGAATGCAATGCAATGTGGTTTTCCATGTAGTACTCAGTAACATGAATTAATATTCATGTAGAATTTTGAAGGAGGCCTTTCACCTTCTCACACACTCACATAGCCTGTGGGGGAGGCAGAAAGGGATTTCTTTACTTCCCATTTTACACCTGAGCAATCTGAGGCTCAAATTCATAGAGCCGAGACTGGAACTCAGCTTCCTTTGTATCCACTCCAGCTAGCTAGCAGGGAATCTTCATTTTGTCACTCTCCTGGTCCTCTATCCACTGCCCACACTTCATAATATCCATCTTGCCGCCCTTTGGTGCCCTTTGGAGGTGAGCATGTCTCAGTTGTGGATATGGGGACACAAGGAATGAGAGGGTTTTGGAACAATAAATAGTGGAGACTTTCTCCTCCTTTTCTTATGGAGTCTGAGCCTCCCCTTGCTCTCTGTCACAGCTGTGGAGGCAGGGCCAGCCTTGCACAACCTTGAGAGTGAGCGCTTCCTTAAACTTTGGGCCCTAGGCATCTCAGCTGCTCACCCCAGTCCCAGCCCTGCTGTGGGGGGGGGGGCAATAAGCTTCATATTTCTCCTTTTTTAGACTTTAAAGCAGGTGGTCCCAACTTTTTTGACTATGTAGCCCCATGAGAAAATTGTTTGGTCACATTCTTCAAAATGTGTTAGATACTCATGATTCTTAGTATATTATGTACCATATAAGACATATGCAAAGTATGATTTGTTTGTAAATTATAGATGCACTTCTATACCAGGCAATATCAAGTAGTAGAAAAGAGGATGGGATTTTGAGCCAGACAGCCCATGTTCCAATTCAGATCTTTTCACCTAGCAGCTGTGTAGCCTTGGCTCAACCTCTCCGAGGCATCTTCACTTTCTCACTTATAAAAGGGGCTAATAATAGAGTACCTACCTCACAGGGGTTAAACAATCTGTTTCATGTGAAGTGATCAGCAACAGCATGCAGTGAGTGCTCAATTACTTATGAATACATATGATATGTACATTAGAAAACATGCCCCCCAAAGAAGTTTGCACCCAGGAAATAAAAATAAATGTAACTAGAGGGTCTAATACGTGGTTCTTCTTGTGCCTTCCCCTCCATGCCACCCACTTCAGAGCATGCTGTCTTAAGGGAACACTGTGACAATGCTGTCCAAAATCAAAGGCTGGAGAGGAAAACTTTTAAGAATTAAATCAGTTTATTAAGAGCCAAGTTTGAGGATAGACCCTGGAAACACAACACCACAAAGTTGGATGTGTTCCGAAGGTCTGTGAAAATCATGAGCCTACATAGTGAAACAGGACGAGGGGAAAGAGTGAGTGGGGGCTGTCCTCTTCTTGGAAAATCTCATCAATCAATGGTTACATAGTAGGGAAAGAAAGCGCAAGTTTAACATTGATGCTATCTTAGTATGAAGCTTTTATCTGGTGCCACAAACAGCAAATTTTAACAAACAAAAGCAAACTTACAGTAAATCTTGGTGATATATCATCATGCCAGAAACAGGATGTCCCAACCAAGTGACAAGCCTAGGGTTCCAAGGTAAAGATGTTGATAGACATTCCTGCCTGCTTCATTGGTCAGATGTCAGTCAGCAAGATGGCTTCTCAGCTACATTTTAAAGCTTTGACTGAACTGGTGTGATTTTCTGCCATCATTTCCCCCTTTTGATCAAAATCTTCTAGCAGAAGTATTGAGTGATCAACCTTAGCAAGTTATAAAGTTTGTTTCATGAAGCTGGGAAGGCTCAGTCCCAGGGAGTCTTCATCCCACATCGGAGGGGAGCGAGGAAGAAGAACGTATATGGCAAGATTAAAACTGAATTAGGCAACATGGGAGATCAGGTTTAGACTTAATGAGAATATGCTATTCTCCTGGATGATGAATCATATCTAATCTTTGTGCTATCCTAATTCTAACTTGTGTCAATTCTTTTAACCATTGGTTAATACAAAGCATAAAGAGTTTGAATATGATCATTGTGGTTAAAATAACAGCAAAAGTCACAGCTAAAATTACAAAGGGATATTTGTACCAAGAATCCCAAGAACCAAACCAATTACTTAACAAAATTCCAAGAAAGGGAAATGGATCTGACATGGAACTGACTTGTCTGGTCATTTCTTGTAAACTCCAGGAAATGTTAGTGGACTCATTTGGTAAGTAATTACATTCAGTTTTGAGGATGGAACAAGTTCCACCATGAGATGCCATTATTGCATCTAGTGCCATTTGGTTTTGTAGGACTGCCCTTCTCATTAAAGTAACCTCATTGTTTAGTAAGGCTAAACCTTGGTGGCTATCATTTAACGCTTGTTGGATAAAATTAGTCAATACTTCAATATGAAAAAATTGTATCTTCAATCCTGAGTTGGGGAACAAAGATGGCCACCAGATGAAAGACTAGTCTCAACCACCCATTTTTCATATAGACAGATTTGCAGGACCTTTTTCACCTAGACTAGATAAAACGTGTCCTTCAGCAAAAGCAAAACCTACAGTACATCTGCCTATTCAGCCAGGTAGTAACAAAGACCAAAGGTTGGTTCCACAGACTTATTGTGTTCCATTGGGAGCCAACCAATAAATTCCTGGTCTGTGGGACGAGTAGGTGGCAAACCAGTCTGATGCATGTAATTTAAAAGTACAATTGCAGGGCAGGCCCGGTGGCGCACTGGAGAGTGCGCCGCTTGGGAGTGCGGCAGCGCTCCCGCCGAGGGTTCGGATCCCATGTGGAGACCGGTTCCCGTTCACTGGCTGAGCGCGGTGTGGGCGCAACACCAAGGGTTGCGATCCCGTTGCCGGTCAGTAAAAAAGACAAAAAGGAAAAAAAAAAAAGTACAATTGCATTGTTCTGAGGGGATCCAGTCCATAGGTCTTGTACTATTAGGCCAAGTATCATGAGTATGATAAGCTCGCTCCTAACAAAGAGGGTAAATAGTATTTAATTGGCCATATGAAGGCATTAACCACATAAATTCATCCCAAATTTGAGTATATTTGTTAGTCAACCTTATCTTGCCTCCTTTTTTTGCTTTTGGTATATACAGTTGTGGCATCTCATCCTGTAGCACTAAAAGAAAAGGGTGACGATGCCCAGGCTGACTAAAGATGTCATTAATATCCCACGGAAATACATTATCTCGGGTCAAATCAACATCTTGTAATATCACGGACTCATGCTCTCGTGCAATTATGAGTTTTGTAATTGGATCTAATCATCAGTCTGGAGTGGTTAAACCTACCAGGGGAGCCCAGAGATACTGGATAAAGGCATTTGTCCACATACCCAGTGAAAAAGCTTATTCATTTTTTATGACTGATTAGTATTCCATTGTGTATATATATATACCACAATTTCCTGGTAGAGAAAGAGAAATACTGCATGTTTTCACTCATAACCATGAACTGAATCCATAAACAAATGAACAATAAAAACGGACACAGAGAAAGAAAGAAACAACAATCACAGTAATATGTTGAACTTTTAGAAAACTAGAGGTGGAGAAGGGGAAGGGCGGGGGCAGGGAGGGGGGCTAATGAGGAATTAGTCAGCAAACACAAAGAATGATTGCATATTGTAATGATGAGTAAGCTAACTATCCTGATCTAACCATCACACACTGTACACAACTATTGAAAATCAACGTTGTACCCCACATGTATGTATAATAAATTATCTAAAAAAATAAAAATAAACCTACTCAGAACCTCAGCAAATGAATGATCCCCCAAATAAATTGCCTTGAGAAGCATTTTCAGGTACTTGAAAAGCAACAAGTAAAAATAGAGAAAAAGGTTTATTTTGTTGTTCAGGCCAGGTCCTGATTTCTTGGAGAGATGTCTACTCAGACATCATCTCCTCATCGTCCTTGCTAGAAGAAGGAGAGAAATTGATTACAGGCCAACTTCAGATGAAGATCTCCACTGATGGTGGAAGTCCACTCAGGTGGATTTGCCTTTTAAAAATGAGAAAAATGAATTTATGTCAGTACCTTTAAGTTTAGCTGCACAGGTGCATCTGGTATGGTCCCTTCCAGTGTGGCTGGAGGGAATCTTTTATTTGGTGCCATTTCCAATAAACAAACCCCCCAGGTTGTAAGTTCCAATGTAAGTCTTTGATCTACATCTCCTGGGAGGGCACTGTTGAAAGATTCTCTGACCAGCTTAGTGTTTCTTTCAAGAAGTTTGATCAAACTTGGACAATAAAGTGAAATGTCTCCTTTTAGCATAGCAGAGTCCCATCTTGCTCTTTCTAAATGCATGGGTCTTCTAGTGATAATTTCAAATCCAGAAAATTGGTATTTCCCAAATAAGGTGGAATCTTAGTTAAGCAATACCAATGAAAGAGCTTGGCCAAGGAATATTAGAAACTTCACTTAGTTTTGCCAATTGAATTTTTTGGTGCCACTTATGTGGTTTACCAGAAGACTGGAGGTAATATGCACAATGAAAATGTCGATAAATAGGTCAGATATTACAAACAGACTGCATAATCTGTCTAGTAAAATGAATTTCATGATCACTGTGAAGTTCTAGTGGAATTCCCCAGGCAGAAATAATTTTTTCCTATAAATATTTTCCCTACTGTTAAGGCCATTGCTCTTCTGCATGGGAAAGCTTCTACCCAATGAGAAAGCATGCAAATTAAAAACAATATATTTATATACTTGAGATGGTGGCAGTTGGATGAAGTCCATTTGCCATACCTCAAAGGGTCCAGGGGTAGAGGAAAATGCCCAGTTTTTCTATAAACTGGTTTTCCTGGGTTATGTTTAAGGCTCTGTGTTACACTGCGGGACCCACTTGGGAACTTGTTGTAAAACCAACCCAACTGAGGCTCTTGCTGAACAACTACCAAAGGAGGAGGTGCAGGCTAATCAATAGACCAGCTGGTGGTATGTGCATGTGGCTCATTCATTCTTTTCCCCCTGAAACCATGGCGAACTTGTAGACTTCAGTGTGTGATCTTATTTGGTGGGTGGGGTAAACTCTGCAAATGGAAGTGTAGAAGGGAGCACTTTTTTGCAGAGCTTCTAGTCTGTTCAGTAAACTACAAATCAAGTTCCTGCCAATGCAATTGCCCAGACACCAAGATGGCCCAGATCAATTGGGCACACCTTACCTCTGTTCCATAAATGTTTATGAAGGATCATTATGAGAGGGTGGTGCCCAGCTGTTTCCTACAGTCACAGAGATTAGACCCAAGGGAAGTGGTTTGAATTGTAAAAGTAGGGATTTAGGCTATTTATGACTATGTCTTTCCTAGCAGATAAACACAGTTAAAATCCTCTTGAGATGAGGTTGAATCTTCTCTGTAAAGACCTTCCATTCTCTGGTCGTGGAATGGTTTTGCTCCCTGCTTAGAGGCAGGAAGATGGACTGGATGACCCTAGGAGGTCCTGCCCCTCCCCCATGACTTTAATACCATGAATAGTAGCATGACTATTCAGTTGTATAGAACACACATCAGGAAGTCATCCATGGGAGGGACACTCATCTACCTGCCACAAAAGCCCTTCAAGATTGTGGGTGAGGCCTGTGGCTGCCATGACACAAAACATGCTATACCTTCTCTACCAGCTGGGCGGACCCCAGCTCCGCATGTTCCAAATGAACTTCATCCAGCTGGTGCGGTGCGGCAGGAAACAGCCTGAGGACACGGTGCAGTTCTGGATCCCCATGGAGATGACCAGGGTGGACCTCAGGAATTACCTCGGGTGCAGTTACAACATGCTGGTGGCTGCTGTGCGAACGCAGCTGCAGCACAGCTCCAACAGGAAAAGGGATTACAGAAACATAAGAATAAAGAAGCCAGACTACAAGGTTGCTTACATGCAGCAGGCCCACGGACAGACCTTCATGTTCCTGGATCTGTTTCCCAAGAGCAGGTTCCTGGAGGAGCAGCAGCAGAGCAGCGACCTCCAGTGTGATGGGTTCCCGACCAGGTTGGCTTGTGATGAGGCCACAGGTAGGGACACAGGCCTCTGGTGGGTGCAGCTGCAGATTGGTTTTAACAGCCCAAACACAAGTATTGCTGTATGAGAAAGACAAAACAACAACAACAACAAAAACAAAAAAGAAAGAAAAGAAAGGATCGTGGGTGAAATTCATTACTACAATCATTAACCTGAGTGAATTGGAATTAACATCAGCCCCTTTCTGAAGAATTGTAGCACAACGGCACAAACCCATGATGTGCTAAGTGTTGTGAGAAATACCAAGAATCAGAGGTTTAGTGCTTAGGAAGATTTTCTCTAGCACATGGTCCCAAACCGTATGTTGACAAATGATTGGAACTGAGGCTCAGAAGGAAATGTGACTTGTCCAATGTCACACAGTGACAGAGGCCAGGTCAGAACCCAAATCTCTCTCTATTATGCCATGATCAAGTCTCAGAGTCCCTGCTCTGTGTTGCTTCCATCTGGCACCCAGGGCCCTCTTCCTGAGTGTGGATGAGTGTCTCCCTCAATAGAGGATGAGCTCCTTGAGGACAGGGGTTGTGTCATGTTGAGAATTTAGCAAGGACATTGTAAATGGTACATCTCCAATAGAGATAGAATGGAAGGGCCCAGGCAGGTGAAGGTTACATGAGGCCTGGGCATCTGGGCAGCCTTCAGGAGGTGGGCAGGACATGAAATGAGTGGAAGCAGCTGAGCAGACACACGTAGCTGCTGTAAATTCAGATGTAGGTGGCAGAGCCAAAGTTGTAGGGGGTTCTGAGCATCAATGACTCCTTTATAGCCTTATACAGGGCACCGAGGATTGGTCCACAGACCTAAATGCCTAAAGGGGTTATGTAATGTAAAAGAGGGGGAGCAACCACCATAATAAGAGGAATATGTTATGGTGAGCCTATGCCAGATCTAAAGTGGGTAGAGCCACTTGGCTAGAGATGATTGCTGCCACGAGGGAATGTGGCCAATGTTCATCAGATCTTAGGATCAAAACACACACACACGCACACACAACACAAAACAGAAGCCAGACAACTGGGTTTAGTTCTGTAAAATAGCACCGAATAGCTCAAACAAAACCATTTGTGGGCTGAATCCAGCTCACAAACTCTGCTGCCAGTTTTATCACTGTGGATTAAATTTATTGTATCAATCAGGGGAGGCTGTGTTTTGCCGTGGTAGCAAATAACCCTAGAACTTCAGTAGCTTTAAAACATCAAATTTTATTTCCTGCTCTTGCCATATGTCTACCCAGGGTCCCAGGTGAGCTCTGCTCTTCGTAGTCACTCAGGGACTTATGCTGATGGAGTCTCCATCTTTGCATGTACTTCTACAGACACTGTGGCAGGAGGAAGGACTGTGGTAAATTGCACACAGGCTCTTAAAGCTTCTGTGCAAATGTGTAGCTTTTGCTCATATTTAACTGGCTAAAGCCAGTCACATGGCCATGCCCAATCAAAAAAGTTTAGGGAAGTGCAATTCTATCACGTGTCCAGAAGGAAAAGGTAGCATTGATACTGGTGTCCACCCAAGTCCACTTAATATTTGCTTCTACAAACCAAAGGCTATGACTTATAATCACCTGCAGTTCTCTGCCTGAGGGCTTTTTCTCTGGCCACAGAGTCATGCTGGAAGTAACCGGGGAGGGTTAATTCCCCTGGAGGCATACTCTAGCCCATGATGGAGGGGGATTGGTTAATGAATATGCTAATGCTCTTCTCAGTTGGGGATAACTTTGAGGTGTGTTCTCCACTGTCTCCCAGAGTCCCCAGTGGGACTGAACTCCAGTTGCCCACAGTGAACACTGGCCTCATCCTTTAGTGACTTCCTTCCCTTCCCCACTTATTCACCCACCTGTGTTTCCTGAAATTGCCTCCCAAGTAGACTACTTGCACTTGAGTCCTTGCCTCAGTGTCTGCTTCTGGAGTTACCCAAACAAGGTAGCAAGGAAAATAATAACCTTTGTGAACATCCGAGTGATTATCACACTTATCAACTGAGTGGGCAATTGGCCTGGCCTTTGCAGAGCTGAGGATGTTGAGGATAATGAAATAATTTAGTGAACTCCACCAGGGAATCATCCTCTGATTTCTTTACCTAGGTAATAAAGGGAACACGAAAGCAAGGGTTGCTTCAACCCATCCCACATTTATTGAGTATGTTGCTCTGCTATCCCTGGGGTGTTTGTTTTATTCTCATGACTCAAGATGGTCATCACCATGTCCGTGTTACAGCTGGAGGGATGAAGGAAGAGAAGAGGAGGCACATCCTTCTCTTTAAGGGCACCACATGGAAGCTGCATACATTACTTCTGCTTGTGTTTCCATTGGATAGTGCCTAATCACATAGCTGTAGTTAGCTGCAAGGGAGGCTGGGAAATGTACTCTGTAGTCTGGGTGGCCACATGCCCAGCTATAAATTGGAAATCTATTACCAACAATTTTTTCCACACGTATTTACTGAAAAATATGAGCTTTTCCCTCCTTAGTTCAAAGTAGAGATTCTCAGTGTAGTGCCTATTGCCCCTAACCCCAGCCTAGGGGCTCCCAGGATTTTGGAACTCAGAAGACAGTAGGCACCATTCTGTGAGAGTTTCATTAGATCATCTAAGGGGCCCATGACCTCCTCCCCCACATATTAAGAACAAGTGGTCTGAAGGTTGTTGAGCAACTTCAGGAAAGTCATCAATCTCTCAGGTTTTTTAAAAACTATTTTTTGAGAACTTTTTCTGTTTTACAGAGATGTGTTGAGGCTTTGAGTGGTTAAAGAGCTTTGGATAAAAATTATGAAAAAATAAAAGGAAGACCTTTAGGTCATTTAGCATACACTTACTGAAATCTGAAATGGGCCAGGCACGTTGGACAGTCCAGGGAATACACTAAACCTTGATTCAAGAGCTCAGAGTCTAGTGGTGAGAGAAGTACCTAAACCAAGAATTACAGAACCCTTGTGTCCCTGCTACCCCAGAGTAGGCCCTCTGGCAGCTCAGGAGTCTGTAAATTTAATGAGTCTCACAGGAGATTTTTTTTTTCTTTTCTGAGGCTGGCTGGCACAGGGATCCAAACCCTTGACCTTGGTGTTATCAGCTCCACACTCTACCGAGTGAGCTAACTGGCCAGCTTCCCCCCCCCCAGGTGACTTTGATATGAAGCCAGGGTTGGGGTCAGGCCATAGATGATTTGATAATAAGCTGCTGATGGGGTCACTGCAGGCAAAGGTGTGGGAAGATCCTTGGGGCTCTGGGTTCTAATTCCAGCTCTGTGGAAGTGTAGACTGCTCCTCTGTTAAGAGGGGTTATCATCCACCCTCCATGAAGAGGCAGCATAGCGAGAAATCAAGAACACAGATTCCAGAGTCAGGAAGGTGGGTTTGAATCCAGGCTGGGTCTTATTCTCTTTGTGATGTCGAACAATTTACTTAATTTCTCTGACCTCAATTCTTTTATCTATAACAAGAGGAAACAATAGCACTCACCCCTAGGGCTGTTCTAGGATTATATGCACTAATATATGAGTAGCACTTAGAATAGTGCCCAGCTGATAGCAAGGGCAATGCTTTACTGAGGGTTACTATGTACTGGCCACTGGGTCAGTGATAGGGATGAGCAAAACACCCCTGGACTTGTACAAGACTGACAGTCAGGCTACTTGGGGAGGAAGACATCAACAAAGCAATCACATGCATAGACAATGACGACCCTGATGAGAGCTGTGAGTGACAAGCTTTAGGGCACAACAAGAGCTTCCCGTAGGAGGATCCAGGGGTCAGAGAAGGCGCTCTAGAGAGGGGACCAATGTATGAAGCTGGAAGGAGCATGGCACATTTGATACAGTAAAGGCCTTGTGGAGGGAGCTCAGAACAAGAGAGAGAGGTTCGAGATGAAGACACTCATAGGGCCAGGTCCTGCAGAGCCTTGTGAGCATGGACACTGAGAGCAGCAGAAAGCCACTAAGTGGTTTTGAGCTGGGGACCGACATGTTCATAATGTACATTTGTGGAAAGACAGTGTGTATGTGAAGAGCAGACTGGCATGAAAAGAGGGGAAGCTAAGAGGCCCGTCCGGGTGAGGGAAGGGGGCCGGACCGGGGTCAGGGCAGTAGGCATGGAGAGAAGTGGGTGGACTTGGCCGGGAGGGGGTCAGTGGGCAGGTTTGGCGATAGATCAGATATGGGGCATGGGGGGTGGATGGTGGATATGATGGCAGCACCTTTCAGTGAGATGGAGATCTCTGGAAGATATGTGTTTGGTGCCTTTGAGACATCCAAGTGCAGATGGTGAGTGGACTGGTAGCCACACAGCTGCTGGTGAAAGTGCTGGAGGTGTACATTGTGAGCCATCTGGGTATAGCCAGCATTTGGGTGTAGATGGGTTGGTTAGGGAAAGAGCATGGAGTGAAAAGGGACGGGCCTAGGAATGAGTCTCAGGAACTCCGACCTTTACTGCAGAAGAGAGGAGGAGGAGCTGGCGGAGGAGACTGAGGGGGAGTGGCCAGAAAGGGCAGAGGATGATCAGGACGGTGTGACGTCCTAAAGGCCAAGACAAGGCTCTCTTAATTCTGCTTGCAAGACACCATGTATGCATGAGCTTGGGGGAGAGTTGAATGTTTCATACAGGTGAAAGAAAGCCTCGTCATTACAAATGCGGTCTGTGTGTCAAAGTGTTCTACAAAGAGTGCAGGGCTCTGCAAATGTATGCGACATAGATTACTGTACACCCAGGGTGGGTGATGAGAACTTAGAGTGCAGGGCAGGGAGACAATAGGCACTTCCCTCTAAATCTTGTTTTGTAGCCAGTCCCTGATGTTCCATTCTTCATACCCTAGGGGATGCTGCAAGGACATTAGAGAAAGTCTGGAGAGAGCAGATAAGAGAAAAAGATTGGGAGAAGGCAGGAGGTGATGGTACTGAAATATTAAAATGTGCAGTTTTCTTCAATGCTATGTCTTACAGAAAAAGCTATTTCCACTTCTGCTGAGACCTTCCTAGGCATTCCAGCTCCAATTTGAATTTTCTGCCTTAGAATGTTCAGATTGTATTGTGTATGATTAAAAGGCCCATGTCGTAGCAAAGGAGGTGAGGGAGTGGACATGTGATCATGGGATCCACTGGTCATTGCACATGTGGCACCATCAAGAGGCTGCTGGCCTGACAGAGCCTTGGAATGACTGAAGGCACCACTGAACCAGCAAGCATGGGACACCATTCTCCAGGACGCGGTATACATTCTAATTCAACACTCCTAATATGGGGTTGCATACCCGATAGGGTAGAACACATGAGTGCAGCTATCAAGAGGGTGGAAGCAGGCACACCTCTACTTTCCATCACTGACTGTCTGGGGGAATTTGGCTTCCTGTCCCCATCACTCTAGGCGTGAAGATTCTATGATCCCAATGGGAGAATGCTGTACCGGGAGATAGAGCAAGAGTGCCATTGAACTACAAGTTAAGGATGTGGCGTTGGTAAGTCAAGCTCCCTGAAGCAGGAAGATGAGCCATCATCTTGGCACGAGTAATGGATCTTCATCCCCAGAGGATGCAGGACTGCTGATACACAGTGTCGGCAGGGAGTAATAGGTTTGCTGCTCGGGTGATCCACTTGGGAGCATCTTGGAACTCCCCTGCTCAATTTGGGTGGCAAATGGACTAGTGCAGTGGCCACAGCCTGAGTAGGACACCGTGACGGGGGATCAGACAGGGATGAGGGTCTGAGTCATATTCTCAGGTAAGCCAGCAAGACCAGCAGAGATGCCATCTCTGGGTGAAGGACATCTAGACTGGATAGAAAAGGAGAGATATTATGTGTACTGGTTGTGGCTCAAGATCAGCTGCAGCAGCAGGTGTTGTTTTCTTCTAGGTGGTGCCTTCATTTTCCAAGTTTTCCCCCATGAAAGAAAAGCCTCCCAGAATTCTAGAGAAGTTGCACTCAGAACTTATACAAAGATGTGAATCTGAGTTCTAAGCAGCACGAGGGGTGGGCTCTAGTGAATACTCTGATGCCCCATCCAGATCGCCCTTCAACAATGAAGGACTTATTCCCCCAATTCTAGAGAAGTTGCACTCAGAACTTATACAAAGATGTGAATCTGAGTTCTAAGCAGCACGAGGGGTGGACTCTAGTGAATACTCTGATGCCCCATCCAGATCGCCCTTCAACAATGAAGGACTTATTCCCCAGATTCTACGAGTGCCTGCAGCTCTCTCTTCAGCAGTGGCCTCACCTTAGTATAGCTGCGTGACCCAAGGTCATGTCCCCTTCCTGGGGCAGCCCACATATAATGACTGGTCAAAGTAAAGCACAGAAGTCCATCACTGTCACCCCAACTTGAGACAACCTCAAGTGCCATCTTAGCTTCAAAGCTTCCCTCTGGTAGACTGAAGCCTTTGCTGAGACTACATCTCAGCCCAATTTCTCCCTCTTCCCAATCCTGCTTTCTTCCTTCCCTTTCCCATTCATAGGTATTGCTCTTAAAAGAATTCCCTTCTAAACTTTCCGCACAGTAATCTCCACCTCAGTCTGCTTCCTGGGAAAGCTGATTTGAGAAATTGCGATTTAGTGTTTTGGAGATAATAACAGAACCGCTGAACTTTTAGATCTGGAAGGCATCATAAGAATTGTTTAGGAATAGCTCACCCCCTCATCTTATAAGTGAAGACCCCAAAGTTCAAGACAAGACTGTGACTTGCCCAAAGTTAGAGGCTGGATCTAATCACTCTCAGCCTTCTCATTGGCCCAGGCTGTCTAGGGTCGGTTTCCTGCTTTTGACCTATTATAACTCATTTGAAATCTTGGTTTAACATATAGGCCAGCAAACCATAGCCTAGCATCTGTTTTTGTAAACGAAATTTTATTGAAACACAACCATGCTCATTCACAGGCTCTACAACAGCAGAGTCATAGCAGTAGTCACAGCAGAGATTGTGTGGCCCACAGTGCCTAAAATATTTACTAACTAGCCCTTTACAAAGGAAGTTTGCTGACCACTGTTTCAATAGATGAATTGGTCAAGACCCAACCAGGAAAACAGAAAGTACTCTAGGCACTTCAACTGAAATAATTTGTTATAAGGAACTGGTTAAGCAGGTATTGGAAGTCTGAAAAAGCAAAAAGGTTATACCAAGGAACACAGAGTAATAACTAAAGGAAGGAGCTATGACCTCTAGGAGTAGGAGAACAAAGGGAAGGCTTGGCTTATTAGAACCTAGAAGCTCGGAGCAGGGTTTTTGAGAAGCTGGAGCTTCAGACCCGTGAGGAGGGGCATTAACTGGTGCTGATACTGCTAAGGAGGTGTGATGAGGTTGGTGCTGAGATTGTCAAAGAAACTGGAAACTTCTTGCTTAGAATCAATTCCTGCTTTTGCTGGGCTGTATTGACAGGAAACACCAGCAAACAGAGAGGACCAAGTCCCTTCTCACCTCTTCCTCTGGGTCTCCCTTGAGTGTCTCCCATCTGGTCAAAACTTGATAGGAAGTCAGCAGGCAAATCAATTATGTGGTTTGGACAGTCAGTCTCAGTACAGCAGAACAGAGTACAGAAGGAGCTGAGAAACAGAAGTGTAATTACCTGCCCATGGGAAGGGATGAGGATAGAGCACCACTAACTGACGTCTCAAGTCCTTCCCAAGCCTGGCATTATTGGAAAAGCAGGAGCAGAATCCCCGAAAAAATAAGCCTAAGCCCCATAGATTTGCCTGCACAGGCCCTGGAGGTCCTCTCCTATTTTTTGGGCAAGTCCCAGGGAAAATGGTTAGTCTAATGGGTCTAACTGAATCAAAGATGTGCTTGAAGCCTGTTGGGATAAGCCTATGTCACAATTAAAAAAAACATTCTCTCTCACTCCCGGAGGAGTCTTGCTAATGCATCTGCTTCCTTTACAGATCAAAATGAGTCGTGTAGACGAGTCTCCTTACCTCTGATTTGTCTGACTTGGGCTTTGTGTCCATCTCTGAACCAATCACTAGGACAAGAGGAGCAAGATGCTTGGATTGGCCTAATCTGTGTTCCATCCCTAGAATATTGTGTATGAGAGTGGGGAGGGGAAAAGAAGGGTCCATTTCACCTGAACCTCACAGACTCAGAATGGTAAAGGTAGAGTTCCTCCAAAGTCAAAGCACAAAATTCTTCTACCAGAGGGGATTGTCAGTGTCCCAATAAAAGAGTGAACAGTGTGATGAGGGGATCAGGCTAGGAAGACAGCTTAAATTACAAGGTCTTCTGGCAGCACGTGGGTTATAATAGGAGTCTGCCAGGAAGTCCAGATGGACCTTGCTGGGACCCATAATGGTAAAGCGGCTGATTGGGTGATCTCAGTGTCAGGCAAGATTTGGGGGATGGGGTGGACTAGGTTGCCAAGCGTGTGTGCGAGGGTGAGGGGGGTGCATGTCAGAGACTGGAGCTGGGAATGGAGCCTGGGTAGATGGGCAGAACTGGATGCCAGGCTTTAGGATGACTTTGTGAAAAGGCAGAAACCTAGCATGGTACAGAGGAAGGGACACTGGCCTGTGAGCCCAGGTGTCAGACTCAGGCATTCTTGTTGACTCAAATGGCAGCAGTATGAAGAGAGATTATAGGATGAGGAAGAGGAGCCAGACTAGCAGCAGGAGACCCTCCACAGTTGGGGTAGAAAGAAAACAGACTGGACTGCCATGATCTGCCCTGGTTGTGCAGGGCCAAACCCCTGTCTCTTCTGACAAGAGATATGGCGATTTCTCAGTAGGTTGCAACGTCTCTGAATAGTCTGGACCTGCTTCCCTCAGATCCCCTTCCTGCCTTTCCCTAGCTCTGCTCTGAAGTGCAGCTAATTGGCCCTGTGAATTTGCTTCCCAGATTCTCAGAAGAAGGGGTTTCTGCTTGGAATCGGCCAATGGTAAACACTGGTGGGAGATTAAAGAGTGGGAATTAGAGAGAAACCGGGATATTCCTCCCCTTTCCCCTCTACCTAAGGTGGCATTTCCAGCAGCAAATTTACCAATTACATCTTTTATTTCTCTTTCGTGGCTCCAGTCTTTCACCATTGAGTATGATATCAGCCGTAGATTTTTCACAGATGGCACTTTGTCAGATTGAGAAAGTTCCCTTCAGTTTCTTAATTTATTTTATTATTATTATTATTACTATTATTTTGCGGCTGGTATGGAGATCTGAACCCTTGACCTTGGTCTTACAATACCACTCTAATTAACTGATCTAACTGGCCAGCCTCAATTTCTAGTTCACCTGGAGTTTTAATCATGAATGAGTACAGCATTTTGTCAAATGTTTTTTGTGCGTCTGTTGAGATGATTGTATAATTTTCCTCCTTTATCCTTTAATGTGATTAACTGTAATAATTGGGGTTTTTTATTGGCAGCTGGCTGGTGCAGGGATCGAACCCTGGACCGTGGTGTTACCAGCACTAGTCAACTGAGCTAACTGGGCAGCCCATTAACTGATCTTTTAAAAATGGTAAACCAACCTTGCTTTGCTGGGGTAAACTCCACCTGGTCATAATATGTTATCGTTTTTATACGTTGCTGTAATTGATTTGCTAATATTTTGTTAGGGACTTTTATATCTGTGTTCAGGAAGGACATTGGCCTGTAATTTCCTTTTCTTATGTAGTCTTTGTCAGGTTTTGTGATCAGAATTTTCCTGGCTATATAAAAATGAATTGAGAAGCTGTGCCAGTTATTATTTATTGCCTCTCAGCTCCAAATTCACCCTTTTTCTGCCTGCTCTGTGACGAAGGAGGGCTACGTAACTATTTCCCCTTTGTCAGCTGGCACCGTGTTAAGCATTGTAAGTAGAAGGTGCTTGAGGGACACTGGAGGGATAAAGAATATTCTCTCCCTGAAGTTTGAGCTTTCTCCACTGCTTGGCTAGTTTAGCATGTTGGCTTCTCCAGCTCCCTGGTCCTGCAGCATGTGGCAGCCCCCTGGCTATGGCAGACAGCATCCCTCCTAGGTACTTTCTCAGGTGGCATCATAGTGGAGTGAGGCATAGCTGCTGTGAGGCACCTCCCACGACTGGTCTCCCCAGCAGGTCCTCCAGCAGCTTTGCAGCAAGTTCTGAGGCACAGCACCTCACTGTGGACAGCTTCCCTCAGCATCCCAGAGGGCAGATTTTCATCAAGCCAGACTTACTGGCATGGCACCTCAGGCATACTAGTGACTTCTCCACCATCCAATGAGCCATGCCATGTCCTCTTCAATGAGTTTCGAATATCCGCCCAGGCGGGGAGGGTCATTTTTGGTTTCTCTAGCTCAGCCCTAGGGATAGCAGCCTAGTGACTTCTCCACCATCCAATGAGCCATGCCATGTCCTCTTCAATGAGTTTCAAATATCCGCCCAGGCGGGGAGGGTCATTTTTGGTTTCTCTAGCTCAGCCCTAGGGATAGCA